>NW_027097199.1:0-40000 GCF_019320115.1 Miscanthus floridulus | reverse complement strand
TAGAACAGGTGGAGCACCTTGGACATGTTCCAGAACAGCTGCCTTGCAGGCCGGGGTACCGCGGCCCCCTCTCTGAGCACCAGTCTCAGCAGCTTCCTCCTGGAGGCCTCAATGATGCTCTTCACCTCCTTCTTGGCGGCCTCGATGGAGCCGCCGTAGGACGGATCAGCGAGCAGCAGGACGCTGTTGGTCTTCCCTTGCTTCTTCTCCCTCTGGTACGTCTGGAGGTCGTTGAGGAGGCGTCCCGACAAGTTGACGAGGCTGAGCATCTCTTCGTACTCGGGGCACCTCACCACGTCCTCCGGGAGCTCTGGCCCGACGAAGTAGGCGGCCACGGGGACGATCGGGCCAATCGCGAACGACACCTCCCCGATCGGCAGGTACTCCTCCACGGACGGCACGCGGCCGCTCATCCTCCACTCCGCCTCGGACATCATGGCCCTCACAATGTCCACCCACTGCGTGCATGCGCGAGAGCATCATCCTTCTGTCATCATCTACCGATCACCGGGGCACCGGCGGCCAGCACTGGAGCTGAAATTATGAGACGAGATAGGACTTACGAGCTCGGCGATGTGGTCCATGACGCTGCGGTTCTGCACCGACGCCGCCTTGCCCACGAGATGCTTGCACGTGTCGTAAACGGCGCGGAAAACAATCTCCACGCGCTCCGAGTAGAAGCCAGCTTCTTGGTGCGCGTCCCACCTGTCAGCCACAGCATCGACCAGAAGGCAACGGTGGATCAGTCGAAATGTGGAACGCACTGCAGCGCTGCTATGTTAGTCTGGTCAATGTTCTATTTCTCGAGTTTGCTGCATGCATACAGGTCGAAGAGCGTGACGAGATTCTCCAGCTCCTCCATTGACTCCCCGGTGTCGAACAGGTCGTCGACGATGGTGGTCAGCACGGAACTCATGCTCCACGCAATGCGAGCCTCCGATAGTTGGGCGGGGAACATGGTGGCAGCTGCCGAGAAAAGGATGGGCAGAGGCAGTACTCTTGCGAACTCCAGCTCCGGCAGCCTCACCTCTTTCACCCACCTATATATATGCATCAGACATTCAAGAGATCGTGAGAAAAAAAAAAACCCCCAAAATATACACAAGGCGATTTTTCTAATAAGTTTGCGTTATGCACGGACCTGTTGAGCTGCTCAATCTCTTGTTGGTACACAGCCTGGGAGGAATGGAATCCGTTGGTAGCCAGCGTCACAATTTCCTCATCTGCGTGAGAAACGCTGATCCGACGGAGTCGGTGGGTTCAAAATTGTAACCAATGTATGTATGTAACGGAAGTGAAATAATCTGTCCATAGCTGCTGCTTCCAGGCCTAGCTAGCCAGGCAAGGACCTCGCTCACCGGAATGCTGATTTTAGCATCTGGAAGCCCCCTGTCTTGAAATGCTGTATGTTCCTCCTGTGCTCCAGCCGGTCCAGGGTCGCGTAGGAGGGGAACTTCAGCACATGTTCTACCTGCAAAGTATATTTATTTATTAATTACAAATGCATCTGAAATGCACCGCCAATTAAATAGAAAAAGCATCATCGTGAACCTCTGCCGGGTCTACACATGTTGATATCTTGTTGGAACACTGTTGTTGCCTCAGCAGTTTACGTGACCATGAAAAAATGTTTTCTAGGATCAACTCCTCCTCCAAGATCTGAACCTGTGAAGCTTTGTACAGTTGTAGCAATGCCTCGGTATCATTTAGATGCCCTTGGATTGAATCATGGAAACTGGATTCTTCGCTAAATTGGGACAGCCCATCTGCATGCACAGCTAGCACTTTCAGGCTTGAGTTCGATCGATTCCGGATGTCATGTCAGGGGGTTCAAACATAAAATAAAACCAAGAAAAAATACCGGATGAGACGTCATATCCGTGCATACGAAGGAGCCGGAACGCCATTGCACAGGTCGCCATGTCCAGCATTATCTCATCGTCCTTGGCCAGCCAGGAACTGCATGCATCCAAGTCGTGTATCAAACAAAATAAAGCTCATCATCGATCAGCAGGTTTGGGTTTCATCACAAACTAACAACTGACCTGTATGTCGTGTCAAGTATGTTGTGTATTTCATAGGAAAAGCTGGGAGAGATCCCCATCTTTTCCAAAGTGTCCACCATGCGAAGCTGGTTGTACACGTTCCGTGGATACACAGCCGGCACTGCATGCAAATTAAAATGACGACCATATGCATGGACACACATGTCAGGAAGAAATCTCTATCTTTCTCGTATGCAAATTAAAATGACGACCATATGCATGGACACACCTGATGAGCTGCCAGACTTGGTGATGAGAAGATCCAAGTAATCGACTGCTCTCCCATTGTAGCTGTGGATCGCAGCTGCGGCCGTTGTGGCCGGTGAGTCGAAGAAGGACCCGTTCTTCCTCTGGTAAGCCATGGCCTGATCCCAGTCCAGTAGGTTCCCCAAACCTTCTGCTATATAGGCCATGTAAGCTGCTTTACTTCCGGAAGCCATGCTGTACGTGTCGATGATAAAAATTAATGTAAGTCCATCATCTGTGTGGATAGATAGCCCACAATAAATGAGCATGTATATGTAGTTAGATACATCTGTTCAAAACCAAAAAAAAAAAAAACAGGTCTCGCTTTCGGCTCCCGCGCCCACGCGCCCCACGATCTCTCCGGCCACCCAGGCACCAGCCCACCCACCGCAGACTTTTCTTGGCCTCGCCTCCTTCTTCTCCACGCCCAGGGCAGGCGCCAGCGGCTGCTAGATGTCGCCGCCGGTGATGCGGGCTCCTGGGCGGCTTCCTCCCCCAACGCCGGCCAACATCGATGATGGAGCAGCAAACGGCGTGGCTCTGCCCCCCGGGTCCTGCGCCCCCAACCCCTTCGTCTCCCCACACGTGGCCGCCCCCATCCCTTCCTCTACCCACGCCGGCCATCGTCGCCAATGGTGCGCCGATCCAGCAAGGCATCGTTCGAATCCGTCTTCGATCTGGGACGATCGGAGGAGCTCGACGGCGGTCTCGGTGGGCTTGCCGACGCTCCTTGACCTCTGTTCGTCACTTTCATTGCCTCCTCCACCACCAAATCCCACTCGAACACTAACCCGAGACCCCCCTCCGTGCCCTCTCCCCAGCTTCCTCTCCTCCTCTACGGATCCCATCGCCTCCTTCGCTGCGGATCCCTTCCCTGAAGCCTCTTTTCTTCGCCACTCAATATAAGCTGAAATTGTGCTTTGGTCTTTGTATACTAACTACAGAAGAAGAGGCACATTTCCATTATCTTCAATTAAGGATGTTGGTAGTTCAACTAATGATGGGAAAATAATAGTTCAAGGAGAAATGTTAGGGTAACATTGGACTTTACACTTTAGGATTAGTAATTATGCATCACCTGAACCAAAAATTCAGATAATGTTTTGAAAAAAATGTGGTTACTCTTTCAGTATCTGAATACTAATGTAGTCACTTCCACTCTTTCAGTGTCTGAGAACCACCAGCAATTGCTTGAAGCAATACAATTTTAATTTCCTCAAATTGACTCTTATTTGATGTAGTAGAATATTCTTAGACTTAAGCTATCAACCAATCATGTCCTGAAAGGTTAAGCTCTCAAGTTTCTTAGAATGAACGAGAATAGAAAACCTGAGACTATTAACTATTGGGCCATCTCTACTTTGCAGCAGAATCTTTAGTGTTCGTTGATCCTCACAGACTCACTGTGCCATACATCTTCGCAGTGTCAGATTGACCTGGTTCCTCAAGATCTAATGCAATAAGGCTGGTGTCTTCACCAAGGTGCTGGAAGCACTCTGCAGCTACAATGCACAGGTCACCAGACTGAACACGGTATCTATGGCTATGACCAGGGACGAAGCCAGGAAAAAATTTAGGAGGGGCTAAACAACGGCAATTAGCAAGAAAAGTGGTTTAGCAAATCTCAGCCCCTCCTACATGTACATCTACAGCTGAAATTTCAGACGACGGCTCTACGGGGCTTCGCTTGCTCGCGAGCAGTAGGGGGGGGGGGGGGGGGGGGGGGGGCTGGAGCCCCCCTAGCCCCACCGCTGGCTCCGTGCCTGGCTATGACGAGAGTGTCTTCACCATTTTTTGTCGTCACTGGAGCTAGAGGACTTAAAGAACAAAGATTCAAATTGCACTCTTGACTTTTTAAGAGAATGTGTTCTTACAAGAGCTTGGTGAATTAATATGTACTTTTTAGAGAAAGATATATTCATGCACCCATCTCCAAACTCCAAAGTGCAAAGCACACTGGCCTTACAGAGAAGGTGAACTACAGCCCCTGCAAAAGTGCAAAGTAGGAACCATCTTCTTTGTTATCGCAAAATTGGATTTGTTCTCTTCCTTTTTACTGAGGGGTCACATACAGATCGAATGTATTGCTAACCATTTTTCCTTTGATTTTTACAATTTAGCATGAATTCATTGTATATGTGATAATCTTTAGTCACTTATTTCTTGCCTCTGTGTTCCATTGAGTTAATATTTTTAATTTAATTGTAAGCTGCTTGCTTATTCCCAATTTAATTAACTTAAATCTTTTCTGTTTACTTGCTTATTTCAAACAATCTCTCAAATACATACTTAAATATGCACGCTCCGATAGGATGAACATCTTTTTAATACTCTGAAACCTCTCTTAATTTGAGCAATATGTTCTACAGATCTTTGCCACCTTCAGCAGCCTCATGTTTGCAGACAGAAGAAACAATCAACACATTAAATATGCATTGGCATTCTCAGAATATGGGCACTTCATCAAGCTGACATTCAGTCTGTACTAGGCATCCTGGCACAATGTTTCAACGTTCAGGAGCTAAGAGCCCCCCCCACCCCAAAGATAGAAGATTAGAAATTCAGAGCTTATGTACTCGGTGTTCAGGAGTTCAGAGTTTTCCCTCTCTTTGAGAAGATAATTCAGAGCTGAGTTCAGAGTTTTCCCCTCTCTTTGACAAAATTAGAAATTTAGAGGTAATGTAGCATGTGTGTTGCTATCATCGGAGTTACTATCTTGGCGAATATTATTCTTTTGGCTTTGAGCTACAAATATAGAAAGCTATTTGAATTAATTATTTCCAGGTCTTAATTATGCTTGTTGGTTTATAGGAAATTAAAGATACACATAACTGTATGTGACTCTGGTGCTGTAGCTGCCACCCAGTAGCAGCTGTGCAAAGAGCCAAAGAGGAACAACAGGATGAAGAAAGCGATGGGGTTTCAATTTTCAAACTGGCAAGTCAGTGGCAG
The DNA here is from genome assembly GCF_019320115.1 of Miscanthus floridulus. Taxonomy (NCBI): domain Eukaryota; kingdom Viridiplantae; phylum Streptophyta; class Magnoliopsida; order Poales; family Poaceae; genus Miscanthus; species Miscanthus floridulus. The sequence goes on along the minus strand of NW_027097199.1, from coordinate 34,757 downwards.
TAGCTGTGCAAAGAGGAACAGCAGGATGAAGAAGGCAATGGGGTTTCAAACTGGCAAGTCACAGCAATACTTTGCAGCCGTTACTGTAGCTGCTGCAATTTGCTATATATTTGGTGGCCTGCTGAGAGCTGCTGCAGCTGCAGCGCAGCACAGCCACAGCAAGGCGATCCGAAATAAGAGTTTCCAATATTTTCTTCCCAAAACCATAGAGTATTCCAACTCCCCAAAAAATATTAGGAGGAATAGATAAGATCATCTCTGACAGTTTTCAATAATTCACTCCTAAAATATAGAATATAATTTTTTACATCAGGAATCCTATATTATTTCTAAATTATCCTAACCACTTTTATATATTGTTTCTCTCTTGTACATTTGTATCGGGAATCTTTTCTTATTCTTTATTTTTTTCCCCGCTCTTTCACCTTTAGATTGGCTGCATGATACGTGGTTTAGATCTGCACGGGAGGGGATACGGGAGGTTTTTTTTCCCCAAGTGTCAAAAATTGGGAGGTAGGATTAGGAGTGGTTGGAGATTATTTTTTTCCTATCCTACTAAAAAAAAACCTGGATTGGGAGAGTGCGCTGGATACTGTTGGAGATGCTATGAGATCGACAAACCTTTTTAGCTCCGTGTCACGCAACCGGAGGATGGCGTGAACGTCAGCATGGGCCAGAGGGATCTCCAGCCCCATGCCAATCCCGCGCTCGAGCATCCCGGGGAAGATGACGTTGAACCCTGCCGGCGTGTCGCACTTGTCGTCCGTCACAAAGGACGAGTTGTGCCCGATGAAGCGGAGCCCTGCGATCGATATACATGGCATCATCAGATCAGCACGAGACTCGGCAATGCAACCCTGCGCCGCGTTTTGTTTTTTGAAACACTAAACGAACCTTTCCCGACGTGCTCCTCCCCGACGCCCCACGTCCTGAGCGCGAGGACGCACGCCAACGTGGACGAGACCGCGTCCTTGCCTAGCGAGGCCTGGTCCTCGCCGCAGCCCAGCCCCCAGGAGCCGTCGCTGCGCTGGTTCTGCAGGATCCAATCCACGCACTGTGGGAAGCGCGACGCCAGAGGGGACCCGGGCGCCGGCACCATGGCGGCCCATGCCGTGTCGTATGACGACGGCGAAAGCTCGGCGTTCACGAGCTGCTCCCTGATCCTGTCCTCCAGCTCTCGCCCACTTCCACTTGTGCTGCTGCGCTCAGCAGTTACGGCCCGTCGCGTTCGTGATCGCAGGAACAGTTGAGGCTTGTGACCAACAACATTGGAGGATTGGTAGCCGAGGAAGGGCTGGTGAGGTGAGGCGTACCACAACAGCGTCATAGTAACACCTTTAGCAACGGGCCGTAGCTAAACCCACTCTTTGTTTGTGCAAGACATTGCTAGGTTTTATAAAGCAAAGGCAAACGGCATTGATTTGCCACTCATCAAGATGTAACTTTGCTTGAATTCTTCAGTGATATATGATGCCATTAATTATGTCAAAGTCTCGGTAAGACTTCAGCTAAACTAGACAACGGTCAGCTCACGTGTATTCTTCAAGTCTTCGGCAGAAAACATGTGAGAAGACATGCGCATGGAAAATTAACGGAACAACCTAGTTGATGGTGATGGGACGGGTCACTCATGTAGGCGAGGAACGGGTAGGCGTTGACGTAGAAGGGCGCGCCGGTCTTGGAGAAGAAGTTGAGCAGCGGCCAGCGGGCGGAGGTACACCATGAGTTCGTCTTTGAATACGCAGGCGGACGGAGGGTAGGAGTTGGCGAAGACGGCCTCCGAGTGCGGCGTGGAGAGCTCGATCTTGGTGTCCAGACGGAGCATCATGAGCGCGTCGTGCACGTTGAGCACGGCGCCGACGAATGCCTCGGTGCGCTCATCCCCTCGCTGCCCGTGGACGATGACGCCGGCCGTGGGAACCCGCCTGGCGGAAACGACCTCGAGCGCTTCTACCTCGTCTCCGCCGCCGACTCCAACATCCCCGACGAGGAGAGCACCGAACGAACCCACGATCAAACTCAAAAGCCACACATGCGCACTGTTCGTTCTTGGTCTACTGCTGGCATCGATCTTCTAGGACCAATCGTCCAGTTTTTTGTCTCACCTCTGATGCTTTATCAAATTAATTATCTCTGTGGATTCTCTTCCTGTGTGATGCACGAATCCCTCGGGGTCAGGTTGTTGGAGACCGCGTCATGTGGAGGGGGCAGCGCAACCATGCTGGATGACTCGATGCTCTTATCGTTTGGGCTGGTTTGGTTTATAAGCCATGGCTGCTGTTGACTGATTTGATGTAAGAAAAAAATACCATGCCTCTCACTAGAATTCAAACCCTAGGCTAGACCGGAGAGAGGAAAAACTGAACCGTGAAACCCCGGGGCACAAGTACTTTTCACGGGTACTGTTCACGTGTGAATAGTAACTCGCCGGGAGTCCAAAACGTCCCTCTCTTCTCAACCCTAGGTGCCACATATTTATATCTCCAAAGGGTGGCACGATCTATTTTCACATAACCCCCTACGCTAAATAAATCCAACGTAGGGGCGTAAATTCCAATTACGTCCTCCATGGCAAATTCCGCGATGTCCGCGATCCCTCCATCTCCGCGATGTGGTCCTTGCGATGTCGCCGCACGACCATCCGAAATCGTATCGCGATCGCCAGAATTTTCCATCTTCGGCCAACGCCTGCCGCACGGGCGTCCCGGTACGATGCATGGCTTTGTGGCTCAACCAGCGAACCCCGGATTTTGTGGCATAATCCGGAAACCTCCCTCGACGTCCTCCCGTCATGTAGCCAGGTACAGTAGACGTACACCGCACGATCGCCTGTCCCTCGAACGCAAGCCTCGATCCGCCCTTCTCCGCCCCTGCGGTTTTTCGACGCGGCATCCTATCTTCGTTCTTCACTCGTCGCCGCATGTATGGTGATCCACATCACCAGCAAACTGCTACCATTTGGGCTCGAGTTCAAAATTTTGTTGTAACATATGTGAACTTGCCTATAATATGCATGGGTGATCATATTATGCATGCTAATGAAAAGATGGATCCTAATCCAGCTAATGCTAAATGTATTTCTGAGTTTTGTTGTATGATCAAAGACTGGGCTTTTTTATTTGGGATATAATGGACCTGCTTACACATGGACTAATAAGAGATTTAATACTAATCCTACTTATGAGCGTTTGGACAGATTTCTTGCAATGCAGAACGGTGTGCAACTTACCCTGCAGCCTTGGTCTATCATCTTTCAATGATGAAAAGTGATCATGCACCTATTCTGGTTCTCCTTGAATACCCCCGTCCAAAATCCAAAAAACATTCCGTTTTGAAAAATGGTGGTTGCTTGAAAATGATTTCCATAAAACTGCGAAGCAAAGTTGGCAAAAATCTAGATGCAGAGCTGTCGGTGCAAAAAGTGACTAACAAGTAAATATTTGTATTTTTGCCGTACGTTGTGATCGGATGTGGCCTAGCACTGAATGACACAGGGTTTATACTGATTCAGGTAACGTGCCCTACGTCCAGTTTCAGTCGGTCGATGACTTTATTCCTAAGCCCAGGTGCTCGAAGTTTGTTGTGGGGTTACAAACAAATAGAAATAAGAAGGGGGTGTCGAAGGTCCGGTCGGACTCTGAACCGAAGGGCCAAGAGTAACGGGAGCTCCAACGTGCGCTAAGTATTGGATCGTATGCTCTGTGTAGCTTTAGAGTTCTAGAGCTCAGCAGAGAGAGAGAGAGAGTCGGAATGACCATCGTCCTTCTTTTAGGAGAGAGTGCATCCCCTTTTATAGGTGAAGGGGACAGGCTTACAAGTTTGGAGAGAGAGAGAGAGGGTGTGTGTGCTATCAAGTCTTGTTGCCCACGCCGTTGGGTACAAGATGGTTTATCGGCGCCCACAATATTGTTGACGCCTAGATGCATGTGGCAGGCTTCATCGTGTTCTTCTGGTATGGCAAATGTCGGCGTCTACCATACTGTAGGACAAATGTCGACGTCCACAACACTGTTCGTATTCTGACATATCTGAAAGGTTGCAAAGCACCCTTCTGGCATGGCCTGGTGGTACTGTCCTGTAGGTGTGCAGGGTACGGTCCTCGGTATTGCGGTTGACTTGAGCGCCTTGCCTTGTCTGCTCCGCATATTTCTTAGGTCCTTAACGAGCGGGCGTCCCCGGTTGGTCGTTCCCAGTCGGCTTCGACCGCGCCGGTCGGAGAAGGGCTGTAAGCAGGGGTTTAGTGTATTCCCGGTCGAAAAAGCGGGTCGGAGTCGGAAGTGAGCGTCGTCCCCTCCTTGGCCAGGCCTTCCAGTCGAAGACTGGATCGCTCTTCCAGCCTGTCGTTAGGTATCTGGGTCGGCCCAGGAGTCGCGCGTCGTTGTAATGCTGTCTGCTGGGCCGAGTTTTTGCTGGGAAGCGGGCTCATCGAGGACCCTGAGTTTATGAACCCGACAAGAGCTTTCCACCAAAAAAATTCTTATCTCGCTGCCGACCTTAAAGTATGGAGAAAATCTAAACCTAAAATTTTGGATCAGCTTCAAACCATTGAAGATAGCCTCCTTCAACACCAAATGAAACCTCTATCTGCTCAAAACCAAAGCATTCAAAAAGAGCTCACCCACCAACACCACATAATCTTATCCATACAAGAAGTGTTCCACCAACAAAGATACAAAAAAAGTTGGTGCATCTCTGGTGACAGAAACATGTTCCTCTTCCACCAAGCAATTCTCAAACGAGCCAGAAGAAACCACATAACTCGTCTCCAAAATTGATTCTAGGTTTGTTTCTAGCAGGGTTTGATTGTCTTGAAATTGTGAAGCAATTTAAAAAATTTGTATGGAATGACAAGTTTTGAAATGAAATTTATTTTTTACCTTGCAAATATGTCTTTGCATTTAGCACAAAGGGACTCCCACCGAAGTTTTTCATATCAAAATTATTTGTTTTCACAAATCTAAATGCATCTATTTTTTCATTGTAGTTTTATGAAGACTGAGCCTTTAGCACTTAGCGAGGCTATATGCAGCTCAATGCTGGAAAGTGGGTACATTGTCCATTATTGTCAAGCAAACTACAAGTTTCCATAGCCATCGACTTCTTTCTCTATCAACAATCAAAGAGAATCACGGGATGGCATTGTCAAGCAGATGGCAGCCCTCTGATTCAAGAAGAGAGTGAGTCTAGAGCTAAGGTCATTGCCCGAGGAAACATATGTTGGACTTTACTACACATGAGAAGATGGGGGGTGGGGGGGGGGGGGGGGGGGGGACAATGATGATGAAGAGTTGTAAAAATGACATTACTATTGCACTCATGTTTACGAACTTTTTTAGACACGTGCGTGTCACACATGCATGGCCACTAGTTTATTTAAACATCTTAACGACAAATAAAAAACTCAAAACTACAACCTCATAGCTGTTGGCAAGAGCTATAATTTTCTTTATTACAAATTTCATTACTCCAAAATCGTCCTGGCGGACTCTAGTGAGTGGGCCAAAACTTATTCCAAAATACCAGCCCACTATTGTGGGGATTGGGCCGGAGTCCGAACTATCCCCAGCATGCCCTCATGTGATCCCGGCCCACTTAAGCCCAAACTCACTATCCCAGCCCATCGCGCGATCGTCCTGCTAACTAAACCGAGGCGATTGCATCGTCTCCTCCATCTAGACTCGGATCCTCCGGCCGGGGGCAGGGCAGTGAACTGTGAACCGCGACCGCGAGGATTACCCGATGGCTCCCCGCCTGCCCGCTCGTGGATCCATTCGCGCTCCCCCTCCCTTCGTCTCCTTCTCCTCCACGGCCGTCCGCCGTCACCGACGCACCGCAAACCTTTCGGTGTCATTGTTCGTCGCTAGCTAGGACGTTATAGTCGATGGGTCAGACAAGCGTGAGCGATGAGAATCAAATCATATTGTAGTCTGTTCCACGGTGTCACTGTGCGCGGCTGCTTGGTGTGGTGTTGTTCACCAGATTCTGATTCTGGCATGTTCATTCGTTCGTCCTGCTCTAGGAGTGTTCCCAGTGGTGTGGTACGTTTGCATCATCGTTGCCGCAGCCAAAAGAGAGAAAGGAGCCAATGACTCAACGACACAAATTGCGTTGCTTAACAGTTCAGAAAAGTGGCTTTAGTGTCCTAGACTCCTACAGGATTTCCTATATATTTTCTTTTATTCATTCATGCTTTCTTTCTTTCTTTCATTCATGCTATGTATTATATGTGTGATATCTGAGGAGCGATGACAAACCCCGGCAAACTCAAGTGCGGACTGCAGGATATATATTTATCAGGATGATTTCTTCAGCATATATATTTTATCTCATGTTTTTGGTTATACGATTTTGCTCCAACAATGTCCACAATGGACAAAATAAAAACTCTCCTCTAGTTGCTTTCCTCTCGGTCAGAATTATGTGCTCTTATAAGAGTTTTCAACATGCAGGCGCTTTCGAAACAGAGACAGAAGAATCTTCGACGTGTATGAGTATGCTATGACAAAGGGTTAGCCATCATAAACAGATGCATGAATATGATTAGTAGCCCAGCGGAAGTTTGGAGGAACAATCGCTCACCATTCACCGGTCTCGAAAATTCTTTGTTATGTCAAACCACGAGACAAATAATCTCTCCTTGTCCTTTCCATTGCAACATGCAAATTAAATGAAAATCGATCAGCTGGCAATGGAATGGAACGTGCTAGTACCACCCTGCTCCGGTTAATAGCTGCTGAAGGATCGAAACGGGCGACCAGAGGGGGGTGAATGGTCGCGGAAGCCAAAAATTTATAACCCTTCCCCTAAACACAAAACCTGATTAAATCACGTTTTTTAAATCTGGACAGAACTCTATGTACCTAGTAAACCTGATGTGGACGAAAATCCGTAACTCCGATCGACCTAAAAATTTATCAGATTAAACTAGATGAAATTACGAAACTAACCTAACTGGAATCACGTCAATCTGACTTACGGATCTTGAGATAAAAATAAAACAAGCAGACTATGTCAGATGCTAACGAGAATTGTAAAGAACAAATCGAGATGCACAAGATCAATTATTATAGATGAAATATTAAATTGAGTAATTGAACTTACAAAAGTGCATCTAGCCTCCGCTCGAACATCCTCCCTCTCTTAATCGGAGAGATCAACAAAAACCTCTCACTAGAATTCAAACCCTAGGCTAGACCGGAGAGAGGAAAAACTGAACCGTGGAACCCCGGGGCACGAGTACTTTTCACGAGTAGTGTTCATGCGTGAATAGTAACTCGCCGGGAGTCCAAAACGTCCCTCCCTTCTCAACCCTAGGTGCCACATATTTATATCTCCAAAGGGTGGCACGACCTATTTTCACATAACCCCCTACGCTAAATAAATCCAACGTAGGGGCGTAAATTCCAATTACGTCCTCCATGGCAAATTCCGCGATGTCCGCGATCCCTCCATCTCCGCGATGTGATCCTCGCGATGTCGCCGCACGACCATCCGAAATCGTATCGCGATCGCCAGAATTTTCCATCTTCGGCCAACGCCTGCCGCACGGGCGTCCCGGTACGATGCATGGCTTTGTGGCTCAACCAGCGAACCCTGGATTTTGTGGCATAATCCGAAAACCTCCCTCGACGTCCTCACGCCATGTAGCCAGGTACAGTAAACGTACACCGCACGATCACCTGTCCCTCGAACGCAAGCCTCGATCCGCCCTTCTCCGCCCCCGCAGTTTTTCGACGCGGCATCCTATCTTCGTTCTTCACTCGTCGCCGCATGTACCTTATCTCCACCTGTCACCTACAACCACAACCTACCAAGAGACACGTCACACGCACACCGTGTTGTCAATCGCTCATCACCAAGGTGCTAGCCCACTGGCATCTCAATCTCCTCCTTGATGAGTGTATTACAACACCACACTGCACAAATTTATTCGTACTGAAAAAGAAAAATAAAAAGAAAGAAAAAGAAACGATCTTAATCCCCAAAGACATGGGCTAGCAAAAAAGCTAGGCTCGACACAATCAAGACAGAAATTCGCTCTCCCCAAAGTGAATCAAAAGCCATATCAATCTCCCAAAAGCAATCTCAGCAGCAAAACTCACAAATTTCAGCAAAACTCCCCCTCAACCCCTCAAAACAAGCATGCCAAGTCTCAGCAAAAACGAATTCAAACCCCCCCTACAAGAATGAACGAACTCCCCCTGCAAGAATGAATTTGTGCGCTACTCACTCTCCCCCTTATTGACAAAGCACTCCATCAAGATAAAATGCAAGGAACCAATTTAGAGAAAAACATGTGAGAAAGCACAAGTTGAAGCTTCTGAGACATATGCCAAATACTTATAAAAGCTAACCAACAACATTAGCTATCCAGAGAAGGAACAATACAATGCCACGACCAATAAAAATTTAGAACTAAAATCTGTTTGAAAACTAATGTGCCAGGCAAAAACATGCACATTCCAAACTCAGTGCAAAGCTGAAGACAAAACATATAGCGAGCTCACACGACAGATACACAGCTTCAGTCAAAGTTCACTGCAACGCCCACAAATGCATTCACTTGTCATATTTAATTCTAACTTTTGTGAGCATGATAAGCAGGGATATGGGAAGCAAGAGTTGTGCTCAGCCAGTTTGTTTAATTTTGTTTATGAGCGAGAACCAGCAGGGACATGGGAAAAACAGAGTTGTGCCCATATTTAAATTTTCAGTAAGGCAAGCAGATCATGAGCTAAATAGCAGAGATATGGAAATTCAGAGTTCTTGCTCACAACCATACTATGCACTCTCGAGTTAAAACTTGTATTGTGAGTTACATTTGCAGTGAAAACCCATTAAAAGAAGCTGACTACCAAACCATGAGCAAGATATATGTCAAGTATTCAACAAGTCACTAGATCCAGAAAAGCAAGCATAGCCCAACATAATTTTTTAAGTATATATCTGTGTTGTTTTCAAAATAAAAATTGGTCAAGCAAAGCATTCAAACCTCTCCAAAAGCATCGATCGCAAACTAGCCAAAACAAGTATAAGGCATATGTAACTGAAGCAACTTACAATGATACTACAATGGGTAACACACCCCGAACTCACCACGCAAATGTGCAAACGTGGTTTGATCGAGTGGTTTAGTCAGAATATCAGCAAGTTGCTGACTAGTATCAATGTATTTAAGCTTAATATCACCCTTCTCAGCATGATCCCTCAGAAAATGATGACGAACCTCAATGTGTTTCGTCTTAGAGTGAAGCATAGGATTCTTTGCAACACTTATAGCGCTAGTGCTGTCACACAAGAGAGGAACGTGAGAAAACGACAAACCAAAATCGCGAAGGGTAGCTATCATCCATCAAAGCTGAGAACAACAACTAGCAGCAGCAACATACTCAGTCTCTGTAGTAGATTGAGCAACATTAGATTGTTTTCTAGAGGACCAAGAAACAAGCGAAGAACCTAAAAATTGGCAAGTACCCGATGTAGACTTTCTATCCAAACGACACCCAGCAAAATCAGCATTCGAATAACCACACAAACTGAGAATTGAAGCAGCAGAGTACCAAAGGCCAAATGCAGGAGTAAATCGAAGATACCTCATTATGCGCTTCACCGCCTGACGGTGAAAAGTCCTGGGGGACGCCTAAAAACGAGCACACATACACACAGCAAAGTGTATATCTGGCCTCGTAGCAGTCAAGTACAGCAGCGACCCAATCATACTTCGATATTCCTTCTGATCCACGGGCTCTCCATCCTCATCAGCATCCAAAGCAGCGCTAGTCGGCATGGGCGTAGAAATTGGCTTCGCATCATCCATCGCAAACTTCTTCAGGACATCCTTCGTGTACTTTCCCTGATGCACAAATGTATCTTCCAAAGTTTGTTTTATTTGTAAGCCAAGAAAGAAATTTAGCTTGCCCATCATAGATATCTCAAATTCTTTACTCATCACATCTGCAAACTTTTTCACAAGAGCATGAGAGGAACCATCGAAAATGATATCATCCACATAAATCTGAGCTATTAAAGTGTCATTTCCTTGCCTGAGGAGAAAAAGAGTTTTATCAACTGAACCCATTTTGAACCCATTTTTAAGCAGAAAAGTTTTCAATCTAGCATACCAAGCACGAGGTGCTTGCTTCAAACCATATAAAGCCTTTTGCAACTTAAAAACACGATCAGGAAAATTGGGATGTTCAAAACCAGGCGGTTGTTTAACATAAACTTCTTCTTCTATAAAACCATTCAGAAAAGCACTTTTCACATCCATTTGATAAAGCTTATATCCACGTGAAGCAGCAAATGCAAGCAAAATACGAATGGCTTCTAAACGAGCAACAGGAGCAAAAGTTTCACCATAATCAATACCCTCTTTTTGAGAAAAGCCCTGAGCAACCAGCCTAGCTTTATTTCTAACAACATGACCATCTTCCCCTTGTTTGTTCTTAAAGACCCATTTAGTTCCAATTGGTTTACAAGAAGGAGGAGGATCAACCAAAACCCAAACCTGATTCCGTGCAAAATTTTCTAACTCCTCATGCATGGCATTGACCCAGTTAGAATCAGATAAAGCATGTCCAACATCTCGGGGTTCAAAAGAGGCAACAAAGGCAGTATGCGCAAAGACACAATAATTTTTATTTTTCATACCTCTGTTCCTTATCGTGCGTTCATCCAAAATACCTATTATGTTCTTGGCAGGATGATGATTCTGAATGTGTCGTGGTGCTGTACGTTCTGAAATCACCTCCCCCTCAACTGCAGCCGGTACATGATCAACAGTCGGTGAAGCTACAGGCTTTGCTGTAGATGTACGTGTCGGCGATGGTCCATCCTCCAAAGTGGTGGAGGGCGCCTGCTCAGGCTAGGTGCCAGGCTCCCCCTGCATCGCAGGCTAGGCATCATCGTCATCGTCGTCGTCACATCCATCTTCCTCTTTCTCATCCTCAAAAATATCCTACCCGATCTCGTCATCACCTGCACACTCAAAAGCAGAAGAAAAACAAGGCATTGTCTCGTCGAAGGTGACCTCACATGTCTCATCGATGCGGTTAGTACCAAGATTAAGCACACGGTACGCTCACCCTTGCAAGGCATACCCCAAAAATAACCCATCAGAACAACGTGATTCAAATTTATCCAAATTTCCCTTTTTCAATATAAAACACTTGCAGCCAAAAACTCGAAAGTGGAAAACTTTGGGAGGTAGACCAAATCTCAACTCATAAGATGTTTTTCCCAGAAAAGCTCTCAGAAAAATGCGATTAGCAACATAGCAAGCGGTGTTGATAGCCTCAGCCCAAAAACGTCTAGGAGTTTTATGTTCATCAAGCATTGTCCTAGCCATCTCAACAAGCGTACGATTTTTACGCTCAACAACACCATTCTGGGGAGGAACGTAAGGTGAGGAAAACTGATGATCTAAACCTTGTTCTGAACAAAAAGCTTTCATGCGAGAATTCTTGAATTCCGTACCGTTGTCACTGCGAATTGCTCTAACGGCATTATTTGACAACTCATTTTTCAGCTTCAGAACAAGATCATGAACATGTGAGAAAGCCTCATCCTTAGATTCCAAAAAGAACACCCATGAATATCGAGAAAAATCGTCCACAACGACGAGCACATACCACTTCCCACCAGCAGACCGAACACGGGCTGGACCAACAGTGTCCATATGTAACAGTTCACCCGGTCGTCTCGTCATCACCTGAGTCACAGGTGCATGAGAAGCAGCAACCATTTTTCCATGTTTGCAGGGAGCACAAATCAAATCCTTTTCAAACTTGAGTTTCGGTAAACCATCAATTAAATCCAATGAACTCAAACGACAAAGCAAATCAAAGCTCAAGTGGCCCAACCGACGATGCCACTTCCAAATCAGGGGGGAACCATGAGCAACTAAACATCGAGTTTCACCAAAAGATTTAGAAAAATCAGCTTTAAAAATCTGTCTAAAAGGAGAAATCTTGCAAACAAGGTTACCAGCAGAATCAAGAACACGCAAATTTCCTTTCTTAAAACGAACCTCAAAATCATCCTCAAGAAGTTGCGAAACAGACAGCAAATTATAATGCAAATTCTTTACCAATGCGACGTCCTTTAACGTGTATTTATCTATTACCTTGATGCAGCCATGCGCCATTACCTTACCTTGACTTTTATCCCCAAAAGTGATGTTTTCCTTTACGCTCGTGGGGGTGAGGCTGGAGAACCATTTATCATCTCCGGTCATGTGGTGCGAACAACCGGAGTCCATTATCCATATGTCCTCCTCGCCTCCAACCTACAATCAACAACGAGAGCGAGGGTGAGCTAATGACTCAACACTGGGGTTAGGATAATGTAATGAAAACCAGTGCTGAGCCACTTGCTCAAAAGAAGCGTTAGCAAAATCAAAGCTCTCAAAAAAACGATGAGAACCACGAGGGGGAAAACGTGGTCTGTCATCCCGATGTTGTGCAAGAGCATGAGTACATGAGTGAAAACCAGAAGAGCGAACAAATGGCTCACGTCTCAAAATAGGACGATCATGAGTACCACGTACAGGGTACTGCTCACATCTAAAAACACGACGATCATGAGTACCACGTGTGGGGTACTGCTCATGTCGTTCAGCACGCATCCTCTGATAATAGAACTCATAAAGATGACCATCATGACTGCAAAAATCACAATGATAAAGCTTGCGTGCAGGAGCGAAAGAAGCCTCAGCATTAGAACTAGAAGCAACAAAAACAGGCTTAGCAAAATGATCACAAGAAGAACCATTTGGCTTAGTATTTTGTACACCCTTGAAGTGTTTTGGCTTAGGCACCCAAACCTGCTTTTTAGGAGCAGATCTAGATGTCTCAACCAGCAACCCATCAGAGGTGACACCTGAACCCTTCCTAGGAGGTGGTCCAGTATATTTAGCCAACGGTGGATTCTTCTCATCAACAGGCGGTCCACTTTTTTCACCAAAAACATGTTTCAAGTCATAACCAGGACCAAAACGCTCACCCCATTTAATTTGAGCAATAGCCATACCAATTTGAGGCTCACGAATAGAACACCAATCAAGAATAGTTCTCAAATGCTTATTTTCTTCTTCCAAATCAGCAAGTTTGACCCTTAAATTATTATTTTCAACAACAAAATTAGGACAAGTTAGGCATGAAGGAAGAACCGGACAAGTGTGTTTTTCCAACTCAACAATATGTGATTTAGCAACATTTAATTCATATCATAAAGTTGGACAAATCAAACAATCCGGCAAATCAGGACAAGTGTGTTCTTCAAAATTTTTTATCCGACATAAAGCATTATCCAAGTCAACTTTCAGAAGTGGGCAAGAAACACAAGTACCAAGCAAATTCGACCAAGAACGAAGTTCATTTAGTTCAGCATAAAGTTTATCTCGATCATCAACAATGGAAGAATACTTGGTTTGCAATTTAGAAAGCGAAATCATATGAATTGAGCATTCTTCACATTCACCAGGTTCAGCAGGATTAGATGCAGCATTTTTGAGAGTAGCTAGTTCAGCACAAGTTTTATCATAATCAGTTTTAAGTTTAGCCAACACTTTATTTTGCTTATGAACAATTTTAGTTAAATCAGCTATTCTTTGTTCTGCAGAAGTATCTACCTCATCATCAGAAGTTTCATCATTGCTGTCGGTTGATGCATCACCCTCCAAGGCCATAGTACATATCCCACCATTGATGCTGGCGTCAGTGATGAAGCAAAGTCCATCTGTCTTCTTCTTGGGTGTCTCATCCTCGGAATCTGAATCGCTGGAGTCTGATGAGCCACCTGAAATATACTATCCAAGAGAAGATAACAAAACATTTGCAGCCTTAGCGACTTGCTTGTCAGAGTATTTTTGTCCGCCTTTCTTCCATTGCTTATCCTTCTTCTTCTTCCTCTCCCTGAACTTCTCCTAGCGCCTGAAGGAGTTATTACCCTGCTCAAAAGATCTCTGCTTGTTTAGGCAATCAGCAGCAAAGTGTCCTCGTTCACCACAGTTGAAGCAGCCATCTGAACGTCTTCTATTACGCCTGTTGTCATACACACGCTTAAACTTGTTGGAGAGCAGTACAAGTTGATCATCATCTAGCACCTCCAACTCCTCATCTGCAACATGACACAAAGAAGACAAAGCAAAACTGGAAATATTTGGATTAGCATTAGTGTTAGTCTTATTTCCAGAAACCAAAGCCATTGGAACGTCAGAAGAAGAAGCAGCTGTGGGATTTTTCAATTTACGCTTAGAAACAATTTCGATCTCTTTTGATTTGAGCTTACTGTAAAGCTCATCAGTGGTGAGAGTCTCATAACCTACAGATTCAACGATCGCCTCAACTTTCATATCCCATTCATCATTAAGTGAATGTAATAATCTGAGAGCCCTAGCATGATCATCATAAGGCATATTGCTATTCATGGCCTTCATCTTATTAACAATCACTTGAAAACGTGCAAACATGTCATCAATAGACTCACTAGGCAATTGGCAAAAAGCATCAAACTCTTTTCGGTGAATCTCAAATTTTTGGTTTTTCACAGTGTTTGAGCCTTCATTATATTTTCTAAGTTTCTCCCAGATCTGATAAGCGAGATCTTCACTAGAAACCCGATCATATTCAGTTTTACAAATAGAAGCCTGTAAAATAGCAACAGCGCGATGATTTGTTTCAAGAAGCCCGATCTCAGCGGCGTCAGTCGGTTCCTCAGCTGGAATCACATATGTGGCATTTTGTGTGATTTTCCATAGCTTCAGCGACTTGCCTTTGAGATAGTTGGTCATACGTGCCTTCCAGTAATCATAATCAGTCCCATCAAAAAACGGAGCATGAACATCAAACTTTTCATTGGTTGCCATAGCTTTCAGCACCGACTAAGGTATAGAAAACCTAAACCGGCTCTGGTACCAATTGAAGGATCGAAACGGGCGACCAGAGAGGGGGTGAATGGTCGCGGAAGCCAAAAATTTATAACCCTTCCCCTAAACACAAAACCTGATTAAATCACGTTTTTTAAATCTGGACAGAACTCTATGTACCTAGTAAACCTGATGTGGACGAAAATCCGTAACTCCGATCGACCTAAAAATTTGTCAGATTAAACTAGATGAAATTACGAAACTAACCTAACTGGAATCACGTCAATCTGACTTACGGATCTTGAGATAAAAATAAAACAAGCAGACTATGTCAGATGCTAACGAGAATTGTAAAGAACAAATCGAGATGCACAAGATCAATCATTATAGATGAAAGATTAAATTGAGTAATTGAACTTACAAAAGTGCATCTAGCCTCCGCCCGAACATCCTCCCTCTCTTAATCGGAGAGATCAACAAAAACCTCTCACTAGAATTCAAACCCTAGGCTAGACCGGAGAGAGGAAAAACTGAACCGTGGAACCCGGGGCACAAGTACTTTTCACAGGTACTGTTCATGTGTGAATAGTAACTCGCCGGGAGTCCAAAACGTTCCTCCCTTCTCAACCCTAGGTGCCACATATTTATATCTCCAAAGGGTGGCACGACCTATTTTCACATAACCCCCTACGCTAAATAAATCCAACGTAGGGGCGTAAATTCCAATTACGTCCTCCATGGCAAATTCCGCGATGTCCGCGATCCCTCCATCTCCGCAATGTGATCCTTGCGATATTGCCGCACGACCATCCGAAATCGTATCGCGATCGCCAGAATTTTCCATCTTCGGCCAACGCCTGCCGCACGGGCGTCCCGGTACGATGCATGGCTTTGTGGCTCAACCAGCGAACCCCGGATTTTGTGGCATAATCCGAAAACCTCCCTCGACGTCCTCCCGCCATGTAGCCAGGTACAGTAGACGTACACCGCACGATCGCCTGTCCCTCGAACGCAAGCCTCGATCCGCCCTTCTCCGCCCCTGCGGTTTTTCGACGTGGCATCCTATCTTCGTTCTTCACTCGTCGCCGCATGTATGGTGATCCACATCACCAGCAAACTGCTACCATTTGGGCTCGAGT
The DNA here is from genome assembly GCF_019320115.1 of Miscanthus floridulus. Taxonomy (NCBI): domain Eukaryota; kingdom Viridiplantae; phylum Streptophyta; class Magnoliopsida; order Poales; family Poaceae; genus Miscanthus; species Miscanthus floridulus. Next base: position 18,752 of record NW_027097199.1, on the reverse strand, counting down.
TCAAAATTTTGTTGTAACATATGTGAACTTGCCTATAATATGCATGGGTGATCATATTATGCATGCTAATGAAAAGATGGATCCTAATCCAGCTAATGCTAAATGTATTTCTGAGTTTTGTTGTATGATCAAAGACTGGGCTTTTTTATTTGGGATATAATGGACCTGCTTACACATGGACTAATAAGAGATTTAATACTAATCCTACTTATGAGCGTTTGGACAGATTTCTTGCAATGCAGAACGGTGTGCAACTTACCCTGCAGCCTTGGTCTATCATCTTTCAATGATGAAAAGTGATCATGCACCTATTCTGGTTCTCCTTGAATACCCCCGTCCAAAATCCAAAAAACATTCCGTTTTGAAAAATGGTGGTTGCTTGAAAATGATTTCCATAAAACTGCGAAGCAAAGTTGGCAAAAATCTAGATGCAGAGCTGTCGGTGCAAAAAGTGACTAACAAGTAAATATTTGTAGTTTTGCCGTACGTTGTGATCGGATGTGGCCTAGCACTGAATGACACAGGGTTTATACTGATTCAGGTAACGTGCCCTACGTCCAGTTTCAGTCGGTCGATGACTTTATTCCTAAGCCCAGGTGCTCGAAGTTTGTTGTGGGGTTACAAACAAATAGAAATAAGAAGGGGGTGTCGAAGGTCCGGTCGGACTCTGAACCGAAGGGCCAAGAGTAACGGGAGCTCCAACGTGCGCTAAGTATTGGATCGTATGCTCTGTGTAACTTTAGAGTTCTAGAGCTCAGCAGAGAGAGAGAGAGAGTCGGAATGACCATCGTCCTTCTTTTAGGAGAGAGTGCATCCCCTTTTATAGGTGAAGGGGACAGGCTTACAAGTTTGGAGAGAGAGAGAGAGAGGGTGTGTGTGCTATCAAGTCTTGTTGCCCACGCCGTTGGGTACAAGATGGTTTGTCGGCGCCCACAATATTGTTGACGCCTAGATGCATGTGGCAGGCTTCATCGTGTTCTTCTGGTATGGCAAATGTCGGCGTCTACCATACTGTAGGACAAATGTCGACGTCCACAACACTGTTCGTATTCTGACATATCTGAAAGGTTGCAAAGCACCCTTCTGGCATGGCCTGGTGGTACTGTCCTGTAGGTGTGCAGGGTACGGTCCTCGGTATTGCGGTTGACTTGAGCGCCTTGCCTTGTCTGCTCCGCATATTTCTTAGGTCCTTAACGAGCGGGCGTCCCCGGTTGGTCGTTCTCAGTCGGCTTCGACCGCGCCGATCGGAGAAGGGCTGTAAGCAGGGGTTTAGTGTATTCCCGGTCGAAAAAGCGGGTCGGAGTCGGAAGTGAGCGTCGTCCCCTCCTTGGCCAGGCCTTCCAGTCGAAGACTGGATCGCTCTTCCAGCCTGTCGTTAGGTATCTGGGTCGGCCCAGGAGTCGCGCGTCGTTGTAATGCTGTCTGCTGGGCCGAGTTTTTGCTGGGAAGCGGGCTCATCGAGGACCCTGAGTTTATGAACCCGACAAGAGCTTTCCACCAAAAAAATTCTTATCTCGCTGCCGACCTTAAAGTATGGAGAAAATCTAAACCTAAAATTTTGGATCAGCTTCAAACCATTGAAGACAGCCTCCTTCAACACCAAATGAAACCTCTATCTGCTCAAAACCAAAGCATTCAAAAAGAGCTCACCCACCAACACCACATAATCTTATCCATACAAGAAGTGTTCCACCAACAAAGATACAAAAAAAGTTGGTGCATCTCTGGTGACAGAAACATGTTCTTCTTCCACCAAGCAATTCTCAAACGAGCCAGAAGAAACCACATAACTCGTCTCCAAAATTGATTCTAGGTTTGTTTCTAGCAGGGTTTGATTGTCTTGAAATTGTGAAGCAATTTAAAAAATTTGTATGGAATGACAAGTTTTGAAATGAAATTTATTTTTTACCTTGCAAATATGTCTTTGCATTTAGCACAAAGGGACTCCCACCGAAGTTTTTCATATCAAAATTATTTGTTTTCACAAATCTAAATGCATCTATTTTTTCATTGTAGTTTTATGAAGACTGAGCCTTTAGCACTTAGCGAGGCTATATGCAGCTCAATGCTGGAAAGTGGGTACATTGTCCATTATTGTCAAGCAAACTACAAGTTTCCATAGCCATCGACTTCTTTCTCTATCAACAATCAAAGAGAATCACGGGATGGCATTGTCAAGCAGATGGCAGTCCTCTGATTCAAGAAGAGAGTGAGTCTAGAGCTAAGGTCATTGCCCGAGGAAACATATGTTGGACTTTACTACACATGAGAAGATGGGTGGGGGGGGGGGGGGGGGGGGGGGGGACAATGATGATGAAGAGTTGTAAAAATGACATTACTATTGCACTCATGTTTACGAACTTTTTTAGACACGTGCGTGTCACACATGCATGGCCACTAGTTTATTTAAACATCTTAACGACAAATAAAAAACTCAAAACTACAACCTCATAGCTGTTGGCAAGAGCTATAATTTTCTTTATTACAAATTTCATTACTCCAAAATCGTCCTGGCGGACTCTAGTGAGTGGGCCAAAACTTATTCCAAAATACCAGCCCACTATTGTGGGGATTGGGCCGGAGTCCGAACTATCCCCAGCATGCCCTCATGTGATCCCGGCCCACTTAAGCCCAAACTCACTATCCCAGCCCATCGCGCGATCGTCCTGCTAACTAAACCGAGGCGATTGCATCGTCTTCTCCATCTAGACTCGGATCCTCCGGGGGCAGGGCAGTGAACTGTGAACCGCGACCGCGAGGATTACCCGATGGCTCCCCGCCTGCCCGCTCGTGGATCCATTCGCGCTCCCCCTCCCTTCGTCTCCTTCTCCTCCACGGCCGTCCGCCGTCACCGCGACGCACCGCAAACCTTTCGGTGTCATTGTTCGTCGCTAGCTAGGACGTTATAGTCGATGGGTCAGACAAGCGTGAGCGATGAGAATCAAATCATATTGTAGTCTGTTCCACGGTGTCACTGTGCGCGGCTGCTTGGTGTGGTGTTGTTCACCAGATTCTGATTCTGGCATGTTCATTCGTTCGTCCTGCTCTAGGAGTGTTCCCAGTGGTGTGGTACGTTTGCATCATCGTTGCCGCAGCCAAAAGAGAGAAAGGAGCCAATGACTCAACGACACAAATTGCGTTGCTTAACAGTTCAGAAAAGTGGCTTTAGTGTCCTAGACTCCTACAGGATTTCCTATATATTTTCTTTTATTCATTCATGCTTTCTTTCTTTCTTTCATTCATGCTATGTATTATATGTGTGATATCTGAGGAGCGATGACAAACCCCGGCAAACTCAAGTGCGGACTGCAGGATATATATTTATCAGGATGATTTCTTCAGCATATATATTTTATCTCATGTTTTTGGTTATACGATTTTGCTCCAACAATGTCCACAATGGACAAAATAAAAACTCTCCTCTAGTTGCTTTCCTCTCGGTCAGAATTATGTGCTCTTATAAGAGTTTTCAACATGCAGGCGCTTTCGAAACAGAGACAGAAGAATCTTCGACGTGTATGAGTATGCTACGACAAAGGGTTAGCCATCATAAACAGATGCATGAATATGATTAGTAGCCCAGCGGCAGTTTGGAGGAACAATCGCTCACCATTCACCGGTCTCGAAAATTCTTTGTTATGTCAAAGCACGAGACAAATAATCTCTCCTTGTCCTTTCCATTGCAACATGCAAATTAAATGAAAATCGATCAGCTGGCAATGGAATGGAACGTGCTAGTACCACCCTGCTCCGGTTAATAGCTGCACATCAGGAACTCATAGGACAGAGGGAGAACGAATTAAACAAGAACAATCATGGAGTTAGGAGTGCCATGATAGGCACTTGTATACTGCTGCATCGTACTGTTTTGCATGCGCAGGAGGGAGTACTACAGATTCTTGGTATGATTCTTGTCTTGGGTAGGAGACCAGTTTATTTTATTTTGGCCTATCGTGCTTTGGGCAATCATTGTGTGGCAGCGGCTTCTGCGGCTCTCAGTGATTTGGGAGATTTTTATATGTTTCATCTTTGTTTATATTTATTAGTTGATTAATCCTACTTGCTTACTTCAGGTGAAAGCACCAGGAAGGCCAACTTTTGGTTCGTGGTTTTGGAGATAAAAAAAAGTTAATTAGGTTAGGTGCATTTCTTCTCTACCTTGGAGACTTGCAGTGCAGTTTACAAGTCAGACTTTTTCGTCTTATAGATTTTTCCTTGAAACTAATGATATGATACAGCAAGACGTATTCACTATCTTTATTTTCTCTTTTTGGTCAAATTGGATGGGTACCGTGATTTATTTGCAGAGATATGTTCTCTCATAATAATATGACAGGTGTTGGGAGGAAAAAACCAAACTGCCATTCTTATCTGTAGTTCTGTACCTCATTAACTTGTTCCTATTAGTCAAGAACACCGCCATTACGATTAGATCCTGAACTGTGTCATCGTTTCCGGAAAGCCTTGTTTATACCATAATGAAAGCTTAGTTGCTTGTCAGTTCTTGGAGTGAATGATGTAATACCGAGGCCTGAAACATAAAGTAGGGCAGATATTTTGCATTGTAAACGTCAGTTGGCGAGTGATTCAGACAGGTACCATTTGAGAACGCAAGTCCAACATTTGATGGCATACCTAGGGTCCATTAGATTCCTATTCGCTGTTAGTGGACGATTAGTCTAAGTTATCGAAAATGACCTGGTCGCTACCTGCCGCTTCATGACATCATAGGAGGTACCGAGCTAGCGCTAGGGTAGTAATAGGGTTTGGGCCACACCAATGTGCAGAAACTTCTGGGAAATTAAAGATTCCACGTTCGTTGTCTGAACTCTGAAGACGCTGCATTCTCAAGCATTTGGGGTCGTCAGTCATCCTGCTTTGTTTTCTGTTCATCATACATATTATTTTGACTGAAGAAAAATAGAGTGCAAGCCAGCACACTTTATTGATTAAGAGAGATGACGAAAATTTTATAGCAGCAGAAATAGTTTTATGGGGACGAAACTCTTGTTTACTGTTTTCGAAAGATAAGCTCGTTGGAAACTCGGTGCAGGAAATTCAGAAAGGGGCCGGCCGGCCTGTTTCGTCCGTTAGCCCAGCACCGGCTGACAGATTAGAGCCGACACAAGAACAACGGCGCCCCTCGACGGGCGGGACCGGCACCGGGCCGTGAGGGAGACGTACGGTTGAATCAGCAAGTCGCGCCCACCATTGCAACAGCAGAGTATTGTAGCGGGTCCCAGTCCCAGAGCGCCACCGAATCCTTTCGTGGAGATCGCAGGGGCAAAGGTGGAGGCGGCCGGACGGGGCTCCTGCAGTGCCGCGCCCATGCGCAGGCCACGTGGGAGTGGAGTGACAGTGACGGCTACAGCAGGAGTGACGAGTGAGATGACGTCTTCCCTTCAGGAAAGGAAAGGAAAGGAGCGGAGCCAGGACATTTCACTTCGCTTGCTGGGGAGAGATTAAGGCCGGCCTTATCATGTGAGATTGAGACATACTCTACGTAGTATAATTATTGGTTGGTGCCCTTGATTACAATCGCTCGAGAAAGCTTCTGATGACCACTCAAGGCAGCTGGTACGAGATGATGATGCAATTCTAGATTTCAAAGATTCAAACCTTTTTTTTTATTAACGGCTTTATAGCGAATAGTTTCGTTTCGGCTGAAACGATCGTGGATTATTACTGCTGGCTGGTTTGGTGTGAGAGAAAAATACTGTTCTAGCTTATAATCCACGATCGTTTACGACCAAGCGAACAGGCTGAGTATTGTTCAGAGAAAGCAAGCTACATGCCTTTTTATTTCCACCTCTTCTATATTTCAGGTGCTTTGTTTTTTTTTAGTATTGTTCAGACAACATATAATTTGTCATTGTTTGGTTATTAGAAAAAAAACATAAATTATCTCTTCCCTTTAATTTAATTAATTATATATACTACTAATAAAAATTCAAACATTTGAAACACAGTAACTCGCTTTCATTTCACAAGGAAAGGAAAAAGGGAGAAAAAAAAGGAGAGAACGGAAGGAAAGGAAAAAAAAAAGGAGTGTGTGTGGAAAAAAAAAGCAGAGAAAGAAAGAAAACGCTACATAGCACCTACCGTACCAGTGTGGTGGGAGGGAGGAGGCGAGTAGAGTAGGGAGAACGTGACGTTGCATTCTTATACAGGGTCTGTTCGTTTGAACTTATCAGTTGACTTATTAGCTATAAATTTATAATATTTTTTTTCTTACAACAAATCAATTAAACTAGCTTATCAACGACTTTAATACGCGCCGAACAAACCCACTCTGTCTCGAGAATTCTTTCCATCCTCCCACTGCACGCTGATTCGGACGTACTCGTGCACCGCAGCAGATGGTCCATCCCCTTCTCTCTCTGCGTGCCTGTCTGTTTACAAGAACAACGTCACTGCTCTGCACTGCACTGCACTGGTGTACGATGTGAAGTGCAGATCGCCGGTGGTTAAAAAGAGAGACAGATGTTTTACTCAAAATCTTAACTTTGGCATTATATAAAAAGAAGATTTCTTGTCATCAAACTTACGATACATACATGGAGTATTAAATATTGACGAAATCAAAAACTAATTGCACAGTTTGATTGTACTTTGTAAGACGAACGTTTTAAGCTTAATTAGTCAACGATTAGACAATTATTACCAAATACAAACGAAATGCTACAATGTGCTACAGTGCCGGTCGATATCCGGCGGCGCCAACTTGGGGGCCAACTAAACGCGCCCCTAGTCTAGTACCTCGGTCCTCAGCACACTTTCGTAAACTAAGGGGGTGTTTGGTTCTATAGACTAAATTTTAGTTCATGTCACATCGAACGTTCGGATACTATTTAGGAGAACTAAATATGAGTTAATTATAAAACTAATTACATAGATGGAGACTAATTTACGAGATGAATTTATTAAGCCTAATTAATCCGCCATTAACACATATTTACTGTAGCACCACATTGTCAAATCATGGACTAATTAGGCTTAAAAAATCGTCTCGCAAATTAGCCACAATCTGTGCAATTAGTTATTTTTTTCATCTATATTTAATATTTTATGCATGTGTCCAAATATCCGATAGGACAGGGACTAAAATTTTCCTGTAGGAACCAAACACCCCCCTAACGCACCCATTAGTCAGTCTATGATGATGGCTAGTACGTACACTGAACACCACCGTACCGTGCGTGGAGGTCGAGTTTAAGCTGGGAAGGCGGCGAGCTGTTTCGCTTTGGTTTCCTCGGCTCGTCCCTCTGTTCCATCTGCACGTGCCTCGTTTCTGCCCCGCCTGTTTATCTGGGCTTATTTAGTTTATAAGTCATATTTTTTTTAGCTAACGAATAATATTTTTTTTTCACCCAAAATCAATCTACAGTACTTTTAGTAGTAGCTAACGAGCCCACCGAACAAACGATGCCCAACAAACCAAATTCGTTTTTCCCCTCAGAGCAGAGACGCGTCACGACTCACCCTGCCAGGTGGCTTAAACACCACAGCTCACGGTCACGGGTGGTAGAGGAGTACAGTACACATCCTAGTAACGGCGACAGGCTGGCAGCACACCAGTGACCAGACACCTGCCACTGCCCAATGCCAGCAATTATTGGTGGGCCCGCCCGGCCCCACTCGCCTCCTAATTATAGGCGGCTTTGATTGAACGGAACCGGTCCATGATTTTAACCGATAGGGCCCACCGGCCGCGCCGAACCACGGGTAGGAGCGAACGGTGTGGGCAGGCACTGGGCGACAGAATATCTCGTCCTCCGCGACGGGGATTCCCAGCCAAGCGCACGCCTTATAAGCAGCCGGGCGGCTCCGAAGCCAGAGAAGAGGTCCAGACTTCTGCATGCCTACCTGCCGCAGAGAAGAGTAAAGCTGCCGCTAGGCTGACACGGTCCACATCCATCGCAACAGCTCGGCATCTGCATCTCAGACTCATCGCCGTCGTGCCGTCTGCCGGCCTGCAGCACCAACTCCGCCTCATCGCCGTCGTGCGCGCCCACCGTCTTCGTCTTCGTCTTCTTCCGGTGCCAGCAGCAAGGGAAGGAAAGGAACTTCGTCCTGGTCCCAGCTTCCGTCTTCTCTCCCGAGTCGAGTCTTTACCGGATCTGGTACGTGACTATGTACTGCTCTTCGCTTCCGTATCATACATACCACGCCGTGCTCCTCAATTCCGTTTTCAATTTTAATAACTCGACTTGACTCGATCCGTAGTCTACGCTTTCCTACTGTTTGTTTATATTTATGGCAACCGTTTCGAATTTTAATAACTCGACTTAGACCTTCGCTCGATCCATGCTCCACACTTCCGTATGTTTTGTTTAGATTCATAGTATAAATTAAGATTTTTTTGACAGAGTGAGTAGTGTATGTTCGTAGCGATTTAGAGGAGGAGAACAACATGCCGTTGTGCGTGGGATGTTTAGTGTTTATTATCCACCACTTTAGTTGTTTATTTAGAACGGTGTTTAATTTCTTAAGTTTTAATGTACTGTCCACGATTAAAATTGAATTCGATGATGCAGCGGTACTAAAATAGTACATAAGATTAGACTAAGGATCCCATGCCATGGCTTTCGTATGTCTTTTTTTTTTTGTTTTTCTCTTCTCAAATGTTCTGATTTTGTGGGAGTAAGAATTTTTTTAATAAAAAACCATTGAGGCCACATCCTATTTTGTAGTCTGCGGTTTTTAGCATGAGTCAACCCTCCGAATCTAGTTTCAGAGGTGGAAGAATTTCGCTTTTGCTAGTTCTGTTCGAAAGACCAGATCAGTCAAGTTCTTAACTTCAGCTGAACTGACTTGTGCATGCATATCCATGTAAAAACAACTGTTCATTTGCTTCCAACTTCTAATTGTGCTTGATTTCTTTTTATTAACGATTTATATATACTTCTGTGAGCTTATGACTGATATATTTTTTTCTTTCACATTTTGGCAGTACTGGGTTTTCAATAAGGAAGAGGAAACACCTTAGGGAATGCAGAAAGATGTGCTTGCATGTTAAAGAGCTACCTTGTGAGGGACTTGGCAGGGTAGCACACCATATTCTTTCTTTGCCAGCTCTTGATGACCTTGCAGCTCAAGAGTACACGCATCTTCTCCTCCTTGTGCTTCCGCACAATGGGGTTCGACGTGGCGGCTCAACCGTCTTCTTAGATCACCATCTGGGGGGAGACGGTTGAAGTATCCACTCTCAGCCTCTTTGCTAGTTCGTTTTCAGTCAGGGATAACTAAGTGCTCTTTGTGTGCATAGCATACAACGGCACGATGGTGGAACATAAAGGAAATGTTCTCATGCACAAGTATGAGATGGGGAAATTGCTTGGTCAAGGGACCTTTGCCAAGGTTTATCATGCTCGCAACACTAAGACTTCAGAAAGTGTCGCGATCAAGGTGATTGACAAGGAGAAGGTTATGAAAGTTGGGCTCATTGATCAAATTAAGCGAGAAATTTCTGTGATGAAGCTTGTCAGACATCCCAATATTGTGCAACTCTATGAGGTCATGGCTACCAAAACCAAAATATACTTTGTGTTGGAGCATGTTAAAGGTGGAGAGCTCTTTAATAAAGTGCAGCGAGGAAGGCTCAAGGAAGATGCAGCGAGGAAGTACTTTCAACAGCTGATTTGCGCAGTGGACTTCTGTCACAGCAGGGGTGTCTATCATCGAGATTTGAAGCCAGAAAATCTTTTGCTCGATGAGAATAGCAACCTAAAGGTATCGGATTTTGGTCTAAGTGCACTTGCTGAATGCCAAAGACAAGATGGCCTGCTCCACACAACCTGTGGCACGCCTGCTTATGTTGCTCCAGAGGTGATTAACAGAAAGGGTTATGATGGTGCAAAGGCTGACATATGGTCTTGTGGGGTAATCCTTTTTGTGCTATTGGCTGGTTATCTTCCGTTCCATGACAAGAACTTAATGGACATGTATAAAAAGATTGGGAAAGCAGAGTTCAAATGCCCGTGTTGGTTTTCTACCGATGTTCGGAGGCTTTTGCTAAGGATTCTTGATCCTAACCCCAATACAAGGATCTCAATGGAAAAAATCATGGAAAATCCATGGTTTAGGAAGGGTTTAGATGCAAAGCTACTTAGGTATAATTTACAAACTAAGAATGCCCCTCAAGTGGACAAGAATGCAGATTTTGATTCACTGAGCACCAACATAACAGCAGAGAGCAAGCAACAAGAAGAAAAGAAGCCTACCAACATGAATGCATTTGATATAATATCTCTATCAACTGGTTTGGACCTCTCAGGTTTATTTGAAGAATCTGACAAGAAGAGAGAATCCCAATTCACATCCACCAACACAAGCTCAACAATCATATCGAAGATCGAAGATGTTGCGAAAAATTTGCAATTGAAGGTGACAAAAAAGGATGGTGGTTTGTTAAAGATGGAAGCTTCGAAGCCTGGAAGGAAAGGGGTGATGGGTATCGATGCTGAGATATTTGAGGTTAGCCCAAACTTTCATCTTGTGGAGATAAAGAAGACGAATGGCGACACTCTAGAGTATCAAAAGGTCCTGAACCAAGAAATGAGGCCTGCGCTAAAAGACATAGTATGGGCTTGGCAAGGTGAGCAATCAAAGCAGCAACAAACTGTGAGCTAGTGCAACGCTTTTATTGGACAATTTCCAATCTTTCATGTATTTGTGTAGTTCTCACTTTTTCATTATTCATTTTTGTTCCCCTTGTATTATCAACATAAACTTGTGTTATCGTCCAAGGACAAATTTATTTTAAAGTCATGTTTATGTTATTATAAGAGTTTGCTTTAGTGTTGATCTTCTCATGATTGAATCCTTGCTTGTTGTGATTTTCAACACCAGAAGGTATTTGTTATAAATGTTATCTTGGATACACCTAAGAAGAGGTGTCTTTTTATTTATACTAAGGTTTGGACGTTTGATATATATAACAAAGCTGTGTTGGCGTGGCCTAAGATAATTGAAAGATTTATCCTATCTGTAAAGCGCCCCTTTGCACACTGCTTTTTCAGGCGTCATTTGAGCAATACTATGTCACAAGTTGTAGATAGCATACAAGTTTAGGGGTAGAGTTATATGTTTATCAAGTAGGTAAAATAAGGTGCATGTTATTCACCGATAGAGTTTTTTTTGTGGTGCAAACACTCATGTGTTAGATCCATGTATCAATGTTGTTGTTTTTCTGTGAGAGTTCATGACTTTTTCGGACAGCTTTGTTAAAATAAATAACCGATATATGTGATGCATCTTGACAGCTAAGGAACAATAAATGGCATGCTTTGAAGCACCAAAGTTTATATTGGCCTGCAAACGCATTTGTGGCTAGTTTCATACATTGTCTTTTTATGTTGGAGTCTTTACCAAACCATCGATATTGTTGAAATGAAGTAGTTCATTTGCATTTGTATGCTCTAGCTCTAACAATTGGCATTAAAAGCAAGCGGTAAGTTTACTCTTTCAAAGATCAAACAAAAGTTTTTTTTCTTAAAAAAAAACAAAGAAAAAAGAGAAGCTAACTACGACTCATATTTTTCTTTATGCGATGAGGAAAACACGGTTCAAACATATGGCACAATTGATCCATCCTCATTAGTTATGTCTTAAATTAATCTCCAACAAGAAGAAAAATAAGTAAATTTACCCAGAAAAAGAACCGTGGTTGCTAAACTGTATGGAATCATAGGCGGCAAGTACAACCATTTTTAATTCTATATTTTACCTGCACGATTGCTTAGCAAACCCATGATTTGGTTGTTGTTTTGCTTTGCTTTGCTGTTGGCAGGACCAGGACACTTCGCCAACCTAAGCTGGCCTACGCATAATTCCAAAAGATGTCTCTTTGCTGAACCAGAATGATGTTTGACACAGTATAGCTTGGTCATGTATATTTTCCCCAGATTCTTGTGATCTTCGTATGAAACAAACGGATTTCTAGAAACTTTCCAAGAGATTTCTACGAGATTCCTGCGTTCTAAAGGGGCCGGGATGCTGTGAACTGGAATGGAATCGAGCAATGCGTGGAGGGGACATGGGTGCTTGGCTGCCGACGTCTGCATTCATCGGTGAACCAGTGGGCTGGGGAGTGGGGAGGCTCATTCTTGAAACTGCTTGTTCTCTTGCGATGATTGCAGGCCCCGTTGCTTTCAATTTGAGGGGAACAGAGACGACGAGAGATCGTGGCCATGCAGGCAAGCGATAGGAGGTTTTGGTGCACATAGGCTTCCTTTGGTGAGCCACTGGCCTACCGTACTGATCATGCAGGGAGCGTTCTCCTTCAGCTGATAGCTAGGCGTGTGACATAATTCATTAGTGTCAATTATCCAAAGCGAAATTCTTGAGGTTTGTTGCAGCTGAATAACTGAGACTACTGGATGGGTGGGAAATTCTAGATGTTGAAGTTTCAGATAGATAGAGGGTGTCAGCTTAAATGAACACTCATAGCACTGTGCTTGCTGCCAGTAACGTGTGAAGTGTGATCCGTCGTTTTGCACGTTTCAGCTTCTCTGCTTCTGACGAGATCACGAGAGTGGCCATGGTTTTGTTTGGTGGAGCTGTGCACTCATAAGCTGATGACATGAATGCCATTAGTGGTGTCAGTTGTCTAGCTAAACTCTTGCTGTAACTATATAGGTCTACAAATACAGCTATTCGATCAGTGACGATTCGGGTTTGTGGAAATCCGTTTCTATAAATATTTTAGTTGAGTTTCAGATGGAAAGATGGCGCAGCTTAAGTGAACGTAGCAGTAACAGGAACGTGGAATCCACCGTTTTCCATCCTCTGCCCGTGGCCAAGCATGCATCATCAGTTCAGAGTGATGCGGGGCGGGGCGGGCTGGCAGATCTGCGGCCTTATCGTGCCGGAAGAGTTGGTTGGCATGTCCATGTCCATGCTACAGGGCTGTCTGGAACTGAACAGCCAGCCAAGTGGAACCGTGGAAATTGTTGGCAACACAGGCAGGGCCGCAGGGGTCGGTCACCAGCAAAGAAGACGAGAGGCGCGGGACGACACACGCAAAGGCGCGGTCACGTGGGCTTTGCCACTTCCTTTATTCTCCGTGGGCCTAGGCCGGTCCTCTGCCCGTTCCCAAGACTCCGTGTCGATTTCTGGGCTTAAAATTCTCTTGGTTCATTCATGTTAGCTTTCAATATAAGCTGGCCCAAATCGGCCTGTGATTTGATCTAAAAAGATTATCTTCGTTCAAAAAAAGTCCACGCTACCTCTCTCAACTTTTTTGAAAGTCTGTTTTTTCTCCTGAACTCTAAAACTGGGTAAACCAACTTTTAAAACTGTTCGTTTTACTTCCCTGGCCGGTTATAAGCGGTTTTCAAATGCGGTTTTATCTTTTTCTTTTCTATTTATTTCGGCCAAATCTTTGAAAAATCATAGTAAATCACCAAAAAATCATAAAATGAAAAATATAAATTTTGTTGGACTCCAAATGTGTAGATCTACACAGTGAACATATAATATGGTATGCTTTATGTAATTAATTCATAGCTGCAGTTCTATGTTCCAATTATGGTGGGCTAATAATTGTATGCTTGAACTGTGCACCATATAAATTTCACCACAATTGGACCATAGAAACTACAACTGTAAATTAATTATAGAAAAGCATAGATCTAAAGCTACAGAAAAAAAATTATACTAAAACATACCATATTATATGTTCACTATGCAGATCTACTCGTGTGGAATCCAATAAAATTGGAATTTTTATTTTATGATTTTTCTGTGATTTACTATGATGTTTCAAAGATTCAGCCGAAATAAATAAAAAAGAAAAAGACAAAACCGGCTTTGAAAACCGCTTATAACCGGTCAGGGAGTTAAAACGAACGGTTTTAAAAGTTCAGGGAGGTGGTTTATCTGGTTTTAGAGTTTAGGGAGAAAAAACAGACTTTCGAAAAAGTTGAGGGAGGTAACGTGGACTTTTTCCTTAAAAAAACAGGATATCGAGCTGTGGCCTTATCAAGCCGCCAAATTCCAAAAAAAATCTGCATAGAAAAATCCATTTGATGTCAACGTTTGTTTTTCCTACTTTTTTTGAATTATAAAGACACTTATTTATGCATCCATACTTATCCGATATAAACGCACACACATATTACCAATATGAGCATCTTCAAAAGACTAAGACCGAGTCGACATATCTTTCTCATTATTGTGGGCATGTCATTTATTAAAAGAACAACATAGTTAAATTATGAAATAAATTTAGAAAAATGCAAGCACCCGCGTCAATTTGATGATTTGAATTCATGTGGGAAAATTTCACTACAAGAAATATAACAAACTAGCTATGCTCATTTCACGTTTGATTATCCTACTCGTTATGCAAACCAGTTATTCTACACACTAAATGACTTAATATATCGAACAAATTATACCTTTAACTAGTTTGCAAGGTGGTTTTAGTCTACATGACGCCACATCAGCTGTCTTATGTGGCAATATGTCAGCTCTGATGGGTTAAATTGAACTACATTCATAACTAGAGGGTCAAATAATCTTTACAAAAAATATATATAAATAAGTTTTTTTCTTCAAAACATGCCCCAATATGTTTTCAAATAACTTCAAAACATTATTCTAATAGCTAACAAGAGCATTTAGTAGTAAAATTTTTGATAACTTTTCAAGATAATTTTCTAAGATTAAACCAGATTTTAAGATTTATAAGTGCGTAACTAGAAAATATTTTTAAATTTGTACAATCTTTCATGTAAAGTCTATTTGACCCAAAACTATCATTATAGTCCAATTTAACCCCCTCGGTGCCGACGTGGCACAGCATGTAGACTAAAAAACACCATAAACACTAGCCAAGGGTGTGATTTTTTGGTATTATAAACAGTTTAAGGGGTTTAATACTTTGAGGAGAAAAATCAGACGACTAATGATAGTTGACTGGTAAAATATACCTTTTCCATTTTACACCTGCTGCTTCCGCTCCACGGGCTTGGCCCAAGTTGTGTCTTCGGCAGCCTGTTGTTTTCCGGTGATGGGCTGGGCTTGGCTGACCACACATAGTAAAGAGGGGAAAAAAAAACTCTGAAGCAGTGAAGCTCCATAAGCGTCTGCTTGGCACAGGTCTTTTTTTTTTTTAAGCTGGTCATCCACAGCTCATATTCAAGGTATCTATCTTAGGCCGAACACGTTTTTTTTTTATGTACGAACACGTATGTTTAAACACATGAACTATTCCCTGAAAAGAAAAAACACATGAACTATTTCCCTGAAAAAAAAAAACACATGAACTATTTCTCTGAAAAAAAAAACACATGAACTATCAATGGAGTCGTTTCACGCGTAGATCGTATTGAAAGTATCGCGAAACTGTGAAATTCAGTACGTTAAACTGCCGGTTTCCTATCTTCTTTCTGAACAAAAGCTTTTTCTGTCGACAAATGTGAAGAAATCTCTCTCTCTCTCTCTCTCTCTCTCTCTCTGCAGACCGGAATCCAGATTCCGGCATATAAATATCTTCAAAAGTTGAAGAAATAATCCCGCCAGCTTTGCCGTGTTCTTTGGTAGACAGTGTGCAGCTCAATCATCAGGTATACTAATATAGGAACATATATATAAGCATTTGATAAGGTAGGTAGCTTAGCTTCCGTGGATGCATGTGTTACCATTATTTTCGGCCCACCTAATTAAACAGCGCATGGGGTGGGTGTGACTGTGAGCTGTGCATTTCATGCATGCAAGCAGACAAGCAGTACCCATACCGTACACCACATTGCCATCGATCCAACCGGTGACAGACGATGATAACTTAACCCAATGATGATAATACGCCGGCAGAGCTATCATCACTCATCAGGGAATGAATGTTCGGCTTCAATTTATTTGGTTTGATCGCTGCGCTGACCAGCTCCTTCCAAAATCCAAACTGTAGTTCTCTTGCTTCTGCTCTGCATATACACTGCATCGTTATTGCAAGCCTTCGTTGGCTGCCGTGAACTGTCAAATTGGACTTTGGAGGAAGTACAAATGAAGCCAAACTCTAACGAATGAAGTAATCTAAATACTGATGGATGGATATTGTATTATATTATTTATTTACAAGCTACCACCACCATCATATGTTTGGACTTTGGAGGAAGTACAAATGAAGCCAAACACTAATGAATGAAGTAAGCCAAATACTGATGGACTTTGTACATTTGTTAAGTCTGCGTTGTCAACGTTAACAGTTGTTGTTTATTTCTTTTCCTCTTCCTAAAGTTCAGCAGCATGCCTCCGGACCTGTTCTACCTCTTAAAGTAAAGCGAGTGGTATACTTTTCATTTGAAAAAGGAACTGAGTGGGACAACAGCCCGCCTTTGCACACCGCGGGAAACCACTTTGTGTTTGATTTGATTTGTATGAAGCCATTAAATTGGCCCCATCGCCATCACTTGATCTAATCAGCTCCAATAATCAGACGCACTCATCAAATATAGCTCCAAGAGAAATGACAATTCAACAGCCTGTTTGATCGTCACCAAACAAGCTTGAGAAAATAAGGGCCTAGTATATACATGCATTTTCTTTCCTCCCATTTTCTGCCCTTATCTTTTGGACTAATAAACAATGCTCAATCATGGCTCGGGTTAGCTGACGAGTTACATCCGTTCCAAACCCACATGGACCACATGCACGCACGGCCGCATACAGATTGCAAACCACTTCATCATCTCAAACTTTTTATCACCTGTTCATCAGCAGCTTATATATGCTGCCACTACACATCACATGTGACCATGCTATCAGTACACCAGGAATAATCAGCATTTCGGTGCTCATAATTTTGATAGACCATCAACTAGCTATAGATCTAGCATGTTTACTGACATTTAGGATAAATAACAAGTCCGATAAATAACAAGTCCTAGAAGATGAACTAGTACGAGATTTACAAATAGAGTGAGAGAGAGGGGGGTTGAGGAGGTGTAAACCATCGGCCGCCGTCGTAGAAGACGAGCTGGCCATGGGGTTGCTGACGGTGGCGCGGGGAAGCCCGGCGGCGACGACGCTGTCGTGGTGGTGACGGTGCAGAGGCGGCGGTGGCCGGTGACTGTCTTCTCGTCGCTGGCAGCACCCCCTGTTAGATCAGTTAGGGTTTAGGGACTGTAGGTAAGGCGTCTGGCGGCTTAGGTGAACTTCGTGCCTTGTGCCCCAGTCCCCACCTCCCTTTTTATGGCACTGTACGACGGGGCCCACCAACCATGGAACGGTTGGGCGCCCCCGATCAGGGCGTGGATCCAAGGGCCCAATTGACCGTTGGGCCAATTGGTGGACATCATCTAACATTCTCCCCCTTGATCTCACCTTATGACTTAAACTCAACTTACTTACTTTATCTTGTTTTCATTCCATCACAGATCAGTGCATAGAGCGTGTCTCATCATCACGGTCAGTTTCCGTTAGATTAAACAGCTACAATGCACTTCTCTGTTTTAAAATAGATTCTCAACTAGGCCCTTATTGTCCAGGAATCATAGGCTTTCCCTTAAACCCATGCTGACTAAGTGTTCTCTGAACACGCTGGGTGGTAAGCCTTTTGTAAGCGGATCCGCGAGTATCTTTTCTGTTCTTATATGCTTGATCTTGGACTTTATCTTTCACAATATAATACTTTATGTCAATGTGTTTGGTATCACCACTTGACTTATTTTTGTGAGCATAACATACTGTTGAATTATTATCGTAGTATAACTTGAATGGTTTATGTATGTCGTCTACCACTTTCAACCCGGGCATGAATTTCTTCAACCAATTCACCTGCCCTGTGACCTCATAACATGCTACAAACTCGGCATACATTGTGGATGATGTAGTGACGGTTTGTTTCGAGCTTTTCCACGATATAGCTCCTCCTGCGAGAGTGAATATGTATTCTGACGTTGATTTTCTGTCATCTCCCGCATAATCAAAATCTGTATACCCCTCTATGTGCAGGAAATTAGATCTTCTATACATTAGCATGAGACCCTTCGTACCTTGCAGGTAACACAAAACTTTTTTTACTAATTTCCAGTGTTCTATTCCTAGATTACTCTGATATCTGTCAAGTAACCCGGTAATAAATGCTAAGTCAGGGCGAGTACACACTTGAGCATACTGTAAATTTCCGACAGCTGAACTATATGGAACCACTTTCATTTGATCGATTTGATATTGGTTCCTAGGACATTGAAATTCCCCATATCTGTCGCTCTTGACTATGGGAGCAGGTGAAGACTTATAATTTTGCATATTGTATTTCTTTAAAACTTTTTCTAAGTATGCCTTTTGTGATAATCCTAAAACCCCCTTTTCTCTATCTTAGTGAATCTGTATTCCTAGGACGAACGAAGCTTCACTGAGATCCTTCATATCAAATTTTGAGGACAAGAACTTCTTTATTTCTAGTAGTAGATTAACATCACTGCTAGCGAGCAAGATGTCATCCACATACAAGACTAGGAAAATGTATTTCCCATTCTTGAACTTTGCATAAACGCAATTGTCCTCTACATTTTCTTGAAACCTAAACTTTCTTATTGTACTATCAAACTTCAAATACCACTTTCTTGAAGCTTGTTTTAATCCGTAAATGGATTTCTTCAGGCGACATCCAATATATTCTTTTCCTTCCACAACAAAATCTTTCGGTTGTGCCATGTAAACATTTTCCTCCAGATCCCCATTTAGGAACGCCGTCTTTACATCCATCTGATGTAATTCTAAATCGTAATGTGCTACAAGCGCTA
>NW_027097198.1:0-120000 GCF_019320115.1 Miscanthus floridulus | reverse complement strand
TTATGATTTTAAAAGAATCCTTACATGAGACTGGGAAAAATGTCTCATTGTAATCTATGCCTTCTCTTTGCGTGAAACCTTTCGCCATAAGTCATGCTTTAAACCTTTCTATATTCCCTTTGGAGTCATGTTTAGTTTTGTAGACCCATTTACAACCTACTATCTTGGCTCCTTTAGGAATTATTTCTAAGTTTCAAACACCATTGGTTTTTATTAATTTCATTTCATCTTCCATGGCTTCAAGCCACTTGGATGAGTGAGCGCTTCTCATGGCTTCTTCAAATAAGGTGGGATCACCCTCTATTTGAAATTCTTCACATTCATAAACTTCGTAGTCATCAGGAATGGCTGATCTTCTAACTCTTTAAGACCTTCTAGGGGCCTTGTTAGATGATGCTTGTTCTATATGAGGCTGTTGTTGCTCTCCCTCATGTAGTCATGTGTGACAATGGGTTCTAGGGGATCCTAAAGGATAGGTTCCTCATGCTCATTCATTGTTGCCACATGAGAACTAACAATAGGTGTTGTTACTATAGTGTATTGCACTGTTGGTATAGCAACAACAAGTAGCGTGAAGAATGACTCCTGAACCATAGGAGTGGGCACGTGTACCCGCTTCTCTTCAAAACTAATTTCTTATACTACCATGCTCCCCCTGATCATATCATCCTCTAAGAAGACAATATGTCTTGTTTCTACAAACTTCGTTTGTCTGTCAAGATAATAGAAGCGATAACCTTTTGACTTTTCTGGATAGCCAATGAAATAGCAACTAACTGTCTTGGAGTCCAGTTTTCCTATGTTTGGGTTAAATACTTTTGCCTCAGCTAGACAACCCCACATACGTAAATAGTTTAGTGAGGGTTCCTTTCCTATCCACAATTCATACGGTGTTTTGAGCACCGACTTGCTTGGCACTCGATTAAGAATATGAATGGCGGTTTTAATGCCTTCATCCATAAACTTATCAGTAGGGTAGAGTAACTTATCATGCTTCTCACCATATCCATTAAGGTACGGTTGCGTCTTTTAGCTACTCCATTCTGCTGAGGCTCGCCCGATGTAGAATACTGGGCTACTATACCATTTTCCTATAAGAACCTTGCAAAGGGTCCAAGAACTTGGCCATATGGGGTGTGTCAACCATAGTACTCTCCCCCACGGTCAGATCTTACTACCTTAATCTTTAAGTTGTGCTAATTTTCCACTTTAGCCTTAAATATCTTAAATTTATCCAATGTTTTCGATGTTTCCTTAATTGGATAAATATAACCAAAACATGAATAATCATCTGTGAGTGTTATAAATGAATCATAACCATTCACACTCTTCACAGGAAAAAGGACCACATATGTCTGTGTGAACTATTTCTGAAATTCCTGCATTTCGTTTAGCATCTTCCTTTATTTTCTTAACATACTTTCCTTTTATGCAATCTATGCATTGTTCTAAATCTAAAAATTCTAAAGGTGGAAGAATTGATTTCTTAATCAATTGCTCTATTCTCCCCCTCGAAATATGACCTAAACGACAGTGCCATAATTTCGAAGGTACATCATGCACTCTCTTCCGCTTATTTATTGCATTCATAGACGAGGAAACATTCCAATTCTCAGTGCTTATAGCATTCACATTCCAAAATGGTAGGACCAACACACTTATTATAATACATCTTGTCTTGTCAGAAGGCAGGACCAACACACTTATTATAATACACAATCCAACATTTGCCATTAACAAAATGGCAATCATAACCATCATCGTTAAGTCGTGAGACACTTATTAAGTTTCTACGCAAAGAGGGTACATAAAGAATATTTGAAAGCTGAAGTCTAAATCCATCATCTAATTGTAGAGAGAGATCTCTAATGGCTTCAACTTCAGCTTCAACTCCATTTGCTACTTTAATCCTTCTTTCTCCTCTTTGCAGGGTTCTCCTCGTATGAAATCTCTGTAATGAATTTGCAACATGAACAGTTACACCTGAATCAATCCACCAAGTAGATTTTGCATAACTTAAATACATGGATTCATCTATGAATGTAATGAAATCCTCACCTCTCTTCAGAAGGCTCTTTAGGAAGTCTAGACAGTCTCTCTGGTAATGTCCATGCTTCTTACACTATTTACACTTATCCTTTTCAACTTGAGCATTGTTGTTCTTCTGATGGTGGTCATTCTGAGGGGCTTTCCCTTGAGGTTTGACATTTTTGTTGAAGTTCTTCTTGTTGTCCTTCACAAGGTTAGTAGAGTCACCCTGTAAGGATTTTAGCCTCTCCTCTTCTTAAACACACATTACAATGAGCTTCTTTATATCCCACTTGTTGGGCTGCATATTGTAATTAACAACAAAAGTTTCATATTCTTTTGGTAAGGAAGCAAAAACCAAATAAATCAGGAACTCATCCTTGAGCCCCAAATCCATTGGCTTCAGCTTTGAAGCTATGTTGCTCATCTTCAGTATGTGCTCTCTGATACCGCCACCAATATACTTCTCATTGAACAATTTCTTGATCAAAGTACTGGCATAAGCCTTTGAAGAGCCAGTGAACTGACTCTTCACCTTCTTAAGATACTCTGTGGCAGTATCACAATCTGGGATAGATCCTCTTATTACATCTGAAAATTGTGGACTTAGCCATCATCAAGCACTTGCGGTTTGAAATGTCCCATTTCTTGCGTTCGAGATCATACTTCATCCGCACTTCTGCATGATCTCGCTGTCGAGCAGTGAAATCAGCATCAGTCTCATTATCTTCCCTCACTAGGTCCACTGGCTCAATCAGACATGGGGAGGTAAGCGCTAGGTCATTTTCAGACAGCGCAAGTGCTAGTTCATACTTCTCTCGCCATACCCTATAGTTGCCCCCTTCAAGAGGCGGTATGCGTGAGATAAAAGCCATTGGGCTGAGTTTTGAAAAACACTGTCAGAGATAGTGAGAAAAATATGACATCATAATTGCATGCTTTAATTTAACATTGGTCAAAATTAAAACATACAACATTCTTATACACTAATTCTACATTAACGTTGGGTAGAAATAGAATTAATGCATGAAAAACTTATGAATAAACATTATAATATTTCTATTATCAACGTTGGTTAGAAAAATAATAATATTATAATTTACTGACTAAAAATGACTACTCTTCAAATTAAATTCCCCTGTTGGTTCGAATTTAATTAGAAGATGATAAACTTTAACTTGCAGCGGAAACATGAAAAAATTATGTATCTACTTTTCAGAAGCATTTAATTGTGCTAATCTACTGTCGGGTTCATAAACCCGGGGTCCCTCATGGACCTGCTTCCTAGCAAAGGCTCAGCGCAGCAGATGACGTTGCGAACAACGTGCAACTACTGGGTCGGCCCAAAAACCTAACGACAGGCTAGAAGGGCGATCCAATCTCCAATTAGAAGGCCTGACCAAGGAAAGGACAACGCTCGCTTCTGACTGCAGCCCGCCTCTTCGATCGGAAGGCCTGGCCAAGGAGGAATGACGCTCGCTTCTAACTTTGGCCCACCTCTCCGACTGGAAGGCCTGGCCAACAAGGAACAACGCTCGCTTCCGACTCCGGCCCACCTCTCTAACCGGAAGGCTTGGCCAATGCCGCTTTCGACTCCGGCCCGCCTCTCTGACTAGGGATGCACCGAACCTCTGCTTACAGCTCTTCTCCGACTGGCGTAGTCAGAGCCAACTAGGACCAACTGACCGGGGACGCCCACTCGGTGAGGACCTAGGAAATGAGCGGAGCAAGTAAGGCAGGGCGCTCATGTCAACTGCAATACCAAGGACCGTACCCTGTACACCTGTAGCATAGTACTGACAGGGCATGTTAGAAGGGTGACCTACCACCTTCTAGGCGTGTTAGGGCCCAAGCAGTGTTGTGGGCTCCAACGTTTGCCCTACAGTGTTGTGGGCGCCCTCAACTCCCATACCAGGCGAATACGGTAAAACCCCCACATGCCTCTAGGCATCAACAATATTATGGGCACCGTCATTTGCCATACATGGTGAACACGATAAAAACCTCCCACATGCGTTTGACATTAATAGTATTGTGGACGCCTACAATCATCTTGTACCCGACGACGTGGGCAACAAGACTTAATAGCATACGTACACACACTCTCTCTCGCTTGTAAGGCCGTCCCCTTCATCTATAAAAGGGGACGCGCTCTCTCCAAAAGAAAGGGACTCAGACAATTTGACCACTAGGACGATTCGATCGATTCGAACACGCAACGAACAACTCCAACAAGAGCACACGCTCAAATACTTAGCACACGTAGAAACTCCCGTCTCTCTCGGCCCTTTGGTCCAGAGTCCGACTAGAACTCTTACACCCCCATCTTACTCCCTCTCGTTTGTAACCCCACAACAAACTTCGAGCATCTAGGCTTAGGAATAAAGTCATCGACCGACTTAAACTGGACGTAGGTCATGTTGCCTAAACCAGTATAAACCCTATGCCATTGAGTGCTAGGCCACATCCGATCACAACGTATGACAAAACAACAAATATTTACGTGTTGGCCACTTTCTGCACCGACATCAACTCTCTGAAAAAAATTATCCCTTTGGTTTAAATTTTGACAGAGATTAAAACTGGACAAAAAAGCATCAAAATTTGCTTCTAAAAATGAATAAAACAATAACTCGGTGTTTATTGTTCATATAGCACATCCCCATTGAAACAGTGAAATCCGGCCTGGCCTACACTGTTCTTGCACGCGCTGCGCCTTCCTAGGCCATAACCTGGGCCTAGGCCGGCAAAGCCACCAGCCGCGTGCGCCCACCTGGGCCAAATCTAGGTCCAGTGAATCGTAGCCGTTGATCACGATCGGACGGACGGGCGACGTTTGCGCGAGAATAAAACCGCCGCCGTGGCGTGGGCGCCCAAACCCTAACTCATTCTCGCCTCCCTACGTCTCCTCTCCTCAGCGCAGTCGAAAGAGAAAGAGTGAGAGCAACGCAGCGGCGCCGCCGCCGGTCCTCTCACTAGCGTGCGTGCTCACCCTAGGCTGAGCGTGTTGCCATCGAGCGATCTGGGCGACGGTGCCCTCATCCCCCATACGCGTTGCGGTGGGCTTGCCCTTAACCCTAGATCTTACTAGCGCCACTGCAGGTCCCCTCTCCGAAGCGCGCGCTCCCCAGTGGGTGAGCATGGCGCCGTCGAGCGGTCCTATGATGGTACCCTCGGCCGAGGCTTACGCGGATGGCAATGAGCGTGGCTCGGCTTCTCCCCGCACGCTGACGAGGCAGCAACGGAGTTCCTTCCCTAGCGATGATGGGATTCTACCCACGCGACGGCGGTGGTGACGCGCGGCGGAGAGTCTGGGTATGTTCTCCCCTCCTTCGTCCTTACTCTAGGGTTAGGGTTAGGGTTTCAGGTACTATTCTTCTTCCTCGAGTTGTCTACGCAGGTTAGGGTTAGGGTTTGAGTTCCTTTTCAAAACCGAGACCCTTTCTTCCTCCTTTTCTTCACCCGATTTGGGTTTAGGGTTCGATGAACTCTCTGCTTAGATCCGAATCGGATCTCTCACCTCCTTCTAATTGCTGCTATTGGGTTTTCTACCTCGATAAGCTAGATCTACATCTAGTTAGGCAACTGATACCATTGATAGACTTGATAGGATCAACTAGCCATAGATCTAGCATGTTTACTTATATTTGGGATAAACAACAAGCCCTAAAACATGAACTACTACGGGATTTATAGATAGAGTGAGAGAGCGGGGGGGGGGGGGGTTGAGGAGGTGCAAACCATCGTCCGCCTTCGTAGAAGACGAGCTGGCCATGGGGTTGCTGACGGTGGCGCGGGGGTGATGATGCAGAGGCGGCGGTGGCCGGTGGCAGTCTTCCTGTCGCTGGCAGCACCCCCTCTTAGATCGGTTATGGTTTAGGGACTATAGGTGGAGCATCTAGCGGCTCAGGTGAACCTCATGCCTTGTGCCCGGCCCCCACCTCCCTTTTTTTGGTGCTGTGCGACGGGGGCCCACCAACCATGGAACGGTTGGACGTCCCCGATCACGGCGCGGATCCAAGGGCCCAATTGGCCTAACAATTTTTGCCCCATCTATCGTCACGAGAGGTGAGGTGGCAGATTGATAAGGACTAATGGCTATAGGACAGCACAATAATGCAGCTGCAAGCATCGGAGTTGGGAGGGAGAGGGACCCCTGTGCAGTTGGTTGCAGACCGTAGGGCAGCCATCTAAAGCGATGTTCAGTAATACTGAATACTGATAGCTAGCCGGTCTATTACTTCATGTCCTATTCTAGAGATCGCTAGCAGTTTTTGCATGTTCGATGTTACATGAAAGATGAAAGAGATGTCGTCTTTTTTAGTGTGTGTTCGATGTTACATTGCATAATTACCGTAGTCACGAGAGCATTATGAATGATTCAGAGTGCTCTATCTTCTTGTCACGCAAAAATAGTTAAAAGTGGTTGCCACGCAAGCTGTCGAGTCCCACAGGTACCCAGCGCATGTACATGTGTGGGCATGGCTGCCGCGCAAGTTGTTGGATCCTACAGGTATATGTCACATGTACATGTGACTACCACGTATGTCGGTCCGATAGACAAATGCCCACCCTAAGACTTAAGACGAAGCGACATTCGTTACAGTTCTCAAACCAAGCGTCATTGAATATTTGGTTCAATGACAGTGGTGTTCGTTATAGTTCCAAAACAGAGCGTCACAGATGAGTAGGGCGAGGAGCATGTGTGATCTGTGACGATATCCTATGTCGTTCTGTAAGAATCCTCCTGGGAGGGGCGGCCTGGTGGCGGCGGCTAGGGCTGAGGGGGGCTGTAGGCGTCGGGCTAGGGAGGAGGGGCGGTGGCAGGGAGAGGACGAGGGAGGTGCAGGAGAGAGGTAGGGATAGGGAAAGCCTGAGGTTATTCTTTCTTAACTTTAGATGATTACAATGCTCCTATATTTATAGTCCTGGATAGACTTGTATCTCAAGTAAATTACTATAAAATCCCATCTAATCTTATTTCCTAGATTGATTCTATTTCTATTCTTTCCTATTTTTTCCCTTTATTCTAGATCCTCCGAGACATGGGTGTTGGTGGCGTGGCGGAAGGCCACCCCACCCTTGGGTGCGCCCATCCTGGTGGCGCGGTTGGCCAGGGTGTGGCTGCCTGGGCCCTTCTCGGGCCTGTAGCCCTCCTTCTGGACCCTTTATTAGACGTATCACACGTTCAATGATGATATTTTTAATGTCATAAATGTTATTGTTCTTTTCTATAAATTTCTTCAAACCTAAAATAATTTGACTTAGAATAACTTTGTAGAAGTTAATTTATTTTAGAACGAGGAGAGCAGTGAGTCAAGATGATGGCCCCGTTTGTTTCCACTTGTTCCGAGGCTGCTCGTGAGGGGAAGAATCGAGAAATAAACTATACCGCCGATTCCCCGTCTATCGCTGCCACAGAGCCACGGTTTGGCTACCGGAATATACGATCAGAGACCACGGTTCAAATACGTGGCCGATGTCGGCTAGATACAAACGTTTTACAACCATGCATGTCCGTGTGGTCAGCGGATCGCCTCCGGGGCTGCAGCCCAACCACAGAGAATCATTAATTTGGTATAAGCTTCCGTCGACCACAGCCAGCTGTTAGCTCGCTGGCCAGCTACACAGACTTGTGATGAAATGGGCTAACCTAGCAGTGCATGAGAAAACTTTGTTGGCAGGTAGTGTAGGAGTAATACGTAGTCTGCCCACATTATTATTCAACCGGTTACTAGTTAGTTGGTGACAGCTTATAGTTACATGTCGTGATAACAACGAAAGTGCACGAGATATACACGGCAGCAAAACTATCAGCGGATCTCCGGCCGTACGTTTCACGTTTGGACCCGATACAAGTACGGCACCCGTCACGTCATGTTAAGTCCACCGTTGTTCCGTTGGCAACTTGTAATGTTCCTCTTCAACGGTCTCTTTCCTAGATCCTTCCTCGTGTGTGCTGATCCAGATCGAGCTTCCAATAAACACAAATGTACTATGTCCGCCTTAGAAAAAGATACAATTCTACAGTAATATTCAGTCAAACCTTTTAAAATTTAACCAAACTTATATATAAAAGATACTAATATTTGAAACACTAAAGATGTAACATGCATTAGACTCATTATGAAATATATTTTCACTGTACACTACTGGAATTTTTCTGAGGGTGCAATTACAGACAGGAAAATAGAAAATACTGATAGGAAAATTCAAAACCAATTTCCCTGTCGATGCACCGTCAGCCAGTAATCGCCAGGGATAGAGCGACAAGGAAATTAGAAAAAGTCTGACGGTGAAATTTTAAAATAATTTTCATGTCGGCCAATGACCGACGGAAAAATTTGAAACCGTAAGGTCTAGAAATCTAACTCTGTTGGTTTCAAATGATAGTAAAATTGGACCTCATCGAGAGAGAAAGTATTTTCTTGACTGTGTTATACCGACAGAAAAAATGGGCAATTTTCATGACGGTGCTGTAACCATCAAAAAACAGTTTCTTTTTTCTATCAGTGGACACCAACAAGAAAATTATTGACTGTGTTATACCGACATGATATTACATTGCATTGCAGTAGAGCTTTAATACAGAAAAAACAATAGATTTAATACATTTTCCACAATAACATATAATAGTACTCAGATTATTTTTTATGATTCATATACAAGCTTAACTCACATATAGCAATAATTGTAATTATCCTATGTGTTTTCCAAAAGCTGTAACATTTAATACATTTTTCACATAAACATATATAGAGTTTTCCTGTGTGTTTTCCAAAAAACCATCAAGATAATTGAAATTATCCTATCGGTATACGCAATAACCATCAAAAAAATTCGAAACCTTTAGGGAAATTCAGGTTTCCAGTAGTGGTATACATATCCAAAGCCATAAAAATTAATATTATATTCTAATCCCTCTGTTGAACGGTTGTTGTTTTTTTGGTATATAGCTTTTGCTATGTATTTAGATATACATTAGGCTCGGTTTGGATGTAAATACTAAATAGTGAAGGTGCTAGAATTGAATGGGATATATCAATACCAAAGCATCCTTCAAACGGAAAGGTCTTGCAATACCAACTATTGTTTGGATGTACCTAGAATTGACACATCTTCTCTGCCTCTCCATGCACCTATGATCCAATCTTCCTGTCAATGGCACTAGCCGCACCTCCGGAGCTAGGAATAAGGAGAGGATTCTGGAAGAAGGAGACGATCCTATCGAAACTTGTCATTGGCAGCAGTCGCACCTTCAGAGCTAGGAAGAACGCAGAGATGGGAAGGAGAGAATTTTGGAAGGAGCGGATACTAAAGGAGCTGGGGAAGAAACTCCAACTAGAGTTCGGGTAGAGCTCTCCTAGCAGAGCTAGGGAAGAAGGAGCTCTCCTGCCTCGGACCTAATGAAGACAGGGTCGGGGGCATGGAGGTGGTCAGCCTCACGCACGAAGAGGGTCGGGGCCGCCAGGCAACAGTGGCATTGGGGGCTCACATGAAGAGGGAGGCATCAGCGGTTGAAGGTGTGAGGAGAGAGGTAGTCGTCGGGGGTTGGCGTGAGTAGAGAGGAAGTCATCGGTGCTGGGTTTGCAATGTTTAGGAGGGTGACGAGTGAAGGATGCACACGGATCATGGGCCATTGAGGGATGCCATCAATGAGGGAGGCGTCGGGAAATGCTACCATGTACCAAGGACGAGGCAATAGGGGGCACATGTGGCGAGGGGGGCAACGCAGAGGTGCTCGTCACCCAATACAAAGGGGTGATGTTCTGTATTGGCAGAGACCCCCTCTAGTTGAAAGTCAAATATCAAGGTATTGGGGTTGTAATTCAAAAACTCAAATCCATGGACATCCAAACAACAAAATTTGGGATACCTGATTTCAATTCCCAATTTTAAGCTGTAATATCTACATTCAAATAGGGTCTTATATTTATATTTATATTTATATTTATAGATACATAGTAATCTAGAAAGGCTATAAGGATCCATAATTTGGAATGGAGGGAGTACACATTTAGTTAAAGTTAAGATACTTTGATTTTGACCCAGCCTAAAATGACATCTTTAGGGGACTAAGGGAGTACAATTAACTCAGACATTTAATTTGATCGGTAATGTATTAGACCCATATATAAAACTCGTACAGTCGTACTCTCCTCTCCCCTACTGTATCATGTAAACATGCTAGGGATGACTGAATCCTAGACTACAAATTAGTCCATTTCGAAATAATAGGCTTTGTTTGTTTGAACTTTCTACCAACTTTTGAACATCATAAGCCAAAGCCTAGACAAACAACTAGCTTGTTGAGTCATCTTTTTAGAAGCAGGAAGCCCATAAAAACCAATGTTATACGCGAAGCTACAAAGCTCATATTGGCCAGCTTCCACTGGCTTTTGCCCGATATTTACTTGCCTCCCACCGCCAAATTTCGTCCACAGACCATTTTTCCCATCTAATTGTGTTCTGCTTGAACCCGACTCTCGCAATACGTGTGCAATCGTTCGTGTGTGAACCCTAGTGCTACCGCCTTCGAAGGCCTACCGGCGGCTCTGTCTTCCCTGTTAAGGCAGTGCCCTGCTCGGAGATCTGGCTGCCAGCCTCGCGAAGCTCTACTGGATGGCCACCTCGTGAAGCTCCTCCTGACGCCCACCTCGTCAAGCTCCGCCCCGTGCTCGTCCCTTCAAACTCCACCTGGCACCTGCCCCTTGCAAGCTCCGCCTAGGCAACCGCCTCGCTAACGTCTGTCGGCGCCGGCCCCTTCAAGTTCCCAACGGATGCCATCCGCCATCAGCTTGTTTCCTATCTATGTAGCACATACCTCATCCAAAAATCTAGGTTGCCAAACAGCCTCAGCTTTTGCCACACGCTAGTTTTCAGAAAGCCAAAGCCTAGAGCAACTTTCAGCAAAGCTAAAGCTCAAACAAACAGACCCTAAATATAATTTTTTTTAATGTCACCAGAGGGAATGAAATCCCATCTGAATAAGGTGCAAGGACTAGGGTTCGAACTCTGAACAGCGGGCTCAACCACAGGGAGGCTTGCCACCACACTACTAGTGAGTCTGTAGACTCTAAATATAATCATGAATTAAAAAGAACTAATGGACTCTAATCACCAATAGCACTTGTCAGTCCATATTTAGTTTAGCTCTCGTATTTGACATCAGAATATAGAGGACTAACTTTTACTTCTGGAATCCAGCAAAACACTCCGTGGTGGTCTGCTAATTGCTTGGACACCGTTTGTTTCGTCAACATTGACAACTTTTGTATACGAAATTTTCAGCTAGCTTTGGACTTGTTCTTGTACTACTTCACCTTAATAAAGTGAATGAGGCGTGGTATATATACTCTATTCTGAAAATTGAAGCGAGCAAGCGAGTAGAGTACATTTGGACGAAACGTTATACACGACTGCTTTGCACGTCTCAGCTGACCATTGGTTTGCCCATCACCATCATATCAGTTGAAACTTGAAAGTATAATCAACAGCCTGTTCGCTTGCTCGTAAACGATCGTAAATTTCCAGCCGGGAACAGTGTTTTTCTCTCACACCAAACCAGCCAGCAGTAAATAATCCACGATACGATACGGCCTCAAATCCACACGCTAGCTCCAACACACACACACACACATGACAATTCAATAGTTTGTTTACCACTAATAACCAGTAGTTTGCTTGGAAAATTAAAGAAGGGCCCAGCTAGTAGTTTGTTTTTAACCCCATTTAATTTGATCATCATTAGTTTATTTTAATAAGATTAAACATTGTCCTATCAGTGCTAAGGATGTTCCTTTTTTTTGCTTCATTTCTGAAGCCGGTCGCATATATGCATCCAAAAAACAGACCAAAAGAAAAAGGAAAACAGACCAAAAGGAATCCCCGCTGCGTCAGCAGCAGCATCACGCTTCATCACAACATCTTTTCTAACCTACATATATACCTGGCTACATTGCCTTGTGACGCCATCTTATATTCTGTATATATCACACAACTAATAATTGAACAAGGAACACGAGCACAACACACACGACGGGCATCTTCAACTGGTCCTCATAGTTTTGGCCCGTCAATTCTGATGAGAGGTGAGGTGGCAGATTGATAAGGACTATATACAAGAGCACAATAATGCAGCTGATGCAGGCATCAAGCATGGGTGTTGTGGGGGAGGCAGCAGGTACCCGTGAAGGTTGTTGCAGTGCACCATGTAAAGCAGTGTTCAGTATACTGCTGACGGCCAACCGGCCCATTGCTTCGTGTCCAGTTCTAGCGAGTAATGATCCTTTCGTGTCCACTGATGAATGGCTCTGCTGCAGGTCCGAGCTTCCTTCTCGTTCTCGCCACAGATGTCACTCTCAATGTCATGTTCATGTTCAGCTGAATTGAATTTTAGGTGTAGTACGTGTGTGGCTGACTGGGACACTAGCTATCTAGTTTTTGGATCACTTTAAGGATCGGATGCATGGTTGGGCAGTTGGATCAAACCTGGCCACGAAACATCTGGTGAACGTACGTTTAATTTGGTCCATGAACCATCAATGCAATGACCTAGCTAGTACTAGCATGCATTATTCGTGAAGTGTAAGTTGTCGTCGATCGGTTCCAAAATAATGTCGAGCTCGATGGCTGAGGTTAACGTGTAATCGATCCATAGTTATCCGTCCAAGGGTCCACAGTTTAATTAGTTTCTCTCGATCCATCCGTTGTTATGCATGGCTGTGGCTGGCTGCACATCCTTTTCTCTATCTATCTTGTTTGTCCTCCGTCAAGTCAGAGCACAACACCTCTGTCGATCTTGACCGCGAAATCGTCAGCGGTGGTATGGTATTGATAGAAACAATGGGAAAAAGCGCTGCACTTTTTCAACCTGCCATCGCTACCTGCCTGTCTCCATGGACCATGAAGGCTAGCTGTGTTATCCAGACTGCGCGGGTGGTGCAGTGCAATAGAGCTGTCTCGTTTGAACTTGTCATTGCTCGGCCGTCGCGGTCATGCCCGGCGGCAGTACAATGCACCAAGCCGCATGCAGCCGGCGGCGCCGCCGTCTATTGTCCCGGCGGCCACCTCGCAGACCGAACCAACATAAATGCGCACGCGCATCGCATCTTCCAGGTTAGAGTTAGAGACGACGCAAACTAGCGACGGCCGCGCTGCCTCCGCTGCTGCTTTTTGGCCCGTCGCACCCGGGTTCCCGTCCTCGTCAACGATGGGCTGGGGCACAAGGTGGTGCTCAATCAAACGCACAGGCCAGGTCATCCAGCAGGCCGCAGCTGCATCGTCCGTCCGAAGATAGCTGTTGTCTTAACATCGTAATTCTTGGATAGAATCACGGAGACGAAGGAGATCAGCATGGGCGACCAAGCTAGAAGCCCAATTCATATTAAGTTTTCAGTCTACCTCGGAATATAGCAACGATCCACACTAAAATCGTCGCAAGAGCATGGAAAGCCAAGGAGATATAACATATATATGCCACCAGTCCAACATAAAAAATCCTTTATAAGTCAATGATAGTAGAGAAAAAAGTTATTGTACAAATCTGTCAGCGTTGTTGGGTTGTGTATCGGAGTTCATTAGTGGCGCATCTAGGGATCCGTGGGCACTACTAATACTATATACCACCTCCATCAGCAAAAGAATGCAATTATGGAATACGTGCCGGTCAAAAAAAACTCAAGTTTGACCAAGTTTATAACAAATATTATTAGCATTTATGTCTTCAAATAAATTTATTATAAAAATATATTCTATAACCAATCTAATAGTACTTACTTTGTATCATAAATATTTACACTTCTTTATATAAATTTAATCGAAGTTTAAACTGTTTGACTTCTCGAAAAGCGAGAATTGTATTTTTTTTTACGGAAGGAGTATTTAGTAACAATCATCCAAGATAGGATTTGAATTATAGTTTACTTAAATTAATCTGTCATTGAACAGTTATTCATCGGTTTATAAGATCATAACTTTGAGTCATTAATTAATCATTCTTCAACAAATTTCAGTTGTCACAATAGAGAGATAAACACATTTCTATATTCATCTGCACCCATGCCGCCTCGTCATCCCTCATAGCGGAATGGGCGGCACACAACACCATTGTTGCCGGGCGCTTCAGCCACTCTTGCCTGCCTTACCACCTCGAGAGTGGGCGATCGATGGTCTGCACGTCCGCAAAGATAACAGGGGTGGGGCCTCCTCCCTGTCTAAGTGGGTGTTTCTTTTCAAAGTCTAATGATGTTTCAAGTGTCGGTTACAACATAGCGGTTTTGGTGTTTTTGCAGCTGGATCTTCGGCCTTGGGGTCCAGATTATCCCCCCCACCCGTTTGTCAGATTTGTTGGTCTTGTAGCTTTGGTGGCGCTGCAGTCCAACCTGATGGCGGTGGTGTTGTAGAAGCTTGGATGCACCTCTCTCTCGGCGGTGGTGAGGTAGTTGTGCCCTAGCTAGCGTGCCTAGGTATGGGCACTTGGCCATTTCAACTTCTTCGTGGGTGTGCTGGTCCCGGCCCTACTCCATGGCTACAATCAACGAGTCATGTTGTGGTGGTAGTTGTAGTGGAGTCGGGAGGTTGCTCTACGTTCGACGAGACTAGTGATGGTCATCGGTGTGGCTGCAGGTTTTGGTGGGCCTCAACAGCTTTGCGGCTAGTCTTGCATGGTGGTACTAGTTCAATGCGGTCCTTAATGATCGCTGACTCCGCCCATTGAATGTCTCCTACCGCCCATCAAACTGCCACCACCATTGTATCGGCCGCCGTTAGGCCCCCCATCTTCTAAGATCGCAGATGGTCCCTTCCCTAACCTGGATTAGAGGAAGAGGCACATGCTTGGCCTAACTAGAATCAGAGCGGAGGAGACGAGGCACATGTCGCGTCGAAGCTGAGGAAGACGAGGCATGTACGTGTCAAGTCTACCCCATCCATAGAGAGTTGACACGCGTTCGTGCATCAATGCGCATCGTGACACACACTGTCGACAGAATATGCTCGGCAGTCCACCGAGGGGTATCCCGCGATGGTAGATTTGTCGGTGGGGGTGCGCGTAATCAGGAACCGGATGGTGACACAAGGCACAGAGACAGCGATTTAGACAGGTTTGGGTCGTCTGATCGACGTAATACCCTACGTCCTGTGTCTTTGGTGTATTGTATTGATCTATAGTAGATAGATCTTGATGGATCGTCATGGATCGTGTCCGCTAGGGGACCCCTGCCTCTCCTTATATAGTCTGGAGGGACAGGGTTACAAGTAATGTATCCTATTTGGTACTATACAATGTCTTGCGGTGCATGCCGAGCAGCGCCGTGCACGCCTTGATCTTGTGGGCTGGGCCACCTCTGATGGTGCGGCCCATGTCTTGGGGGCCATACCCCCCCACACACACTTATTAAAGATTTGGGCTGAGGGAGCACTACTGCAATAAGCATTTTTAGAGGCGGGCAAACCGACCCCTTCTATTAAAGTGTCACTTTTAATAGCTATTTACACAAGTGATGGGCAATGCACACCTCTGCCCTTAGACTGCCCGCTTCTATTAATAGTCATTTTCAAAGGTGAGGATTTAAGAAGTCCATCTCTATAATAGGGATGACAACCTTAGATGCCGGCCTCTATTAATATTTGACTAGTGTGTATATATAAAAATGTGGTCACCTTAAAATGTCTGTCACTAAAAAGATTAATAGAGTCAGACGTTTATTTGAATCCGTTTGACCATCTAGCACAACAAAATGCCCACCGAAGGTCGATCTACAAAATGGCCACTTTTAGTAGGAGTGGTGGAGTGCTAGATGATAACTTAAGTGCACGATACGACATCAAAACTAGCTATCCGCGGATCTTTGGTTGTGCGTTTCAAATTTAGAACGCCTAGCGCCTGGACTCCGGACGGGATGTCACAAACCCGACACCTGCGCCGCTCCTGTGTCCGCATAGCGCCCCACGCCCTGAGTCCTGCCCCAGCACCTACACTTGCATCTGTCGCAGGGACCCGTGCCTACTCCACGCCCTACACAGGAAACCCATGTGGGTTGACCCATGGTTGCGCCCCAGCAGCAGCGACAGCCACCGGTCGCGCCATGTAACACCTCGATCTATGTTTGCAACATCCAGATGAAACATTTGCAGCATACATCTAAAACAGATAAAACATTTGGAACATACAGTTGAAACACAATTGCAATATCCCGATCTACTTTTGAAACATCCAGATACAACACTTGCAACATACGTGTACAAAAAACAGATGAAACATTGGGGATAGACGCTTACAACATACGTGTGCAACCATTGCAACATCCCGATCTACTTTTACAACACCTACATGAAATAATTGAAATATACATCTAAAACAACTGAAACACTTGAAACATGGGCTTGCAACTTGTCTGAAAGAGCATCCAGAAACACTTGAAACACAGCATCGCCACATGGCCATGACATACCTGGTGGGCAACTATGGTGGTGCAGGCTCGCTGGATGGTGCGCGCCTGCATGCCCCCGCCATGCCTACCTGAAAGGTCCTAATGGCTAGAGGGGAGGTGAATAGCCTATAAAAAATTCTACAACAACACATAAGCAAAGTGGTTAGTCAAATAGACGGCAAAGCGAGTGTTGCGCTAGCCTACTAAAAATATAAACCACCTACCACAATTCTAGTTGCTATAGTCTCTATCCACACAATAGTTGTGTCACTATACTAAGTTAGTGAGCTCTCAAAGACTAACTAAAGAGCCTCACTAACCACTAGTCTCGACGTAAGCTAGCTCTCAAAACTAATTACACTAAAGAGCTTAGCTTACATTAGCACCCACTAGAATCTAAATACATATGCAATGAGTTAGAGCATCTAGTGGCACTTTGATAACCGTATTTTGATATGAGTTTCACCCCTATTAATAGTACGGCTATTGATCCTAAATGTGATCACACTCACTAAGTGTCTTGATCACCAAAACAAAATGGCTCCTACCACTTATACCTTTGCCTTGAGCCTTTTGTTTTTTTCTTTTTTTTTCTTTTCCAAGTCCAAGCACTTGATCATCATGTCCACACCATTTTCACATCATGATCTTCATTTACTTCACCACTTGGAATGTGCCACCTATCTCATAATCACTTAGATAGACTAGGTTAGCACATAGGGTTTCATCAATTCACCAAAACCAAACTAGAGCCTTCAATGTGTCCCTTTTTGGTAATTGATGACAACCCTTTCACAAAGATATGAATTGAAATTCAATTAAATTTATGTTGCTTGCCCAAGCATATTTACCATGTATAAAAGGATATGGACAAGTTTCATGAACCCCAAATGGTAGCATTAGCTCCCCTACATATGTGCTAAGAGTATGGATTGGAGCTTGCACATATGCATGAATTAGAAATGTGGCAGGGCAATGTCTACCAAATGATGCTAAGGTATAAGAGATGGACCTTTGAAGCGTGATACTAGTGGAAGTGCACCATTATACCATCTTTAGCACCATTAGTAACTAGACATACACAAAAACTAGAATACCCCATGAGATCAACATTAGAAGCAAGGGTCTAGTTAAGATAGACTCAAGTCTAGTTACTCAACCTATGCATGCTAGTTTTTCATTTCATCATTCAAACCTATAACTAGCATACACCACATAAGCATGGAATTTTAATTTAAAACTTATACCATGCAAGCGTACATATGAAATGCACATCCAAATACATCAATCAAGTCTATGAGCTTGCTCCCCCTACTTGTGTGCTTAAATTTTAATTGATCCTCTTACTTTATCATATCTCTCCCCCTATATCAAAGTTCTTCCTCTTAGTGATTACTTCTCCCCCTATCACTTATATTTTTGTCTCTCTCCCCCTTTGTCATTAATGACCATAAAGGTTCAAATTTTAGATAGGTTAAGATTATCAATATCAATCAATGGGGTGAGGATCATTTTCCCAAATTTGGTTCAATCTAGAATACTTACCAAAGGTATTTAACTCGGTTTGATCCAAGGACAAGCTTCTTCACACCTTCAAATAAGAGTTATCTTGTACCATATTGAGTTAAACACTTATAGCTCATTTTCTAGATCAAACACTAGGTTCACAAGCCCACAAACATGTCATGTGCTACCATTAGATCAAGTCAAGCATATAAGCAATAGTGGTACTATCCAAGCATTAAATTCATTTGTTTTTCATGAATGAGCCTAAAACATGTGAGGAATGACTAGATGCACTAAACAAGTCCTTAGCAAAGGATGTATGCCATGCCAATCAACTTTTACCTCGATAACTCGAAGGAGAGGCATGTCATATAAGTGGGGGGTGCATCAACACATATTTGAGAAATCCAATATGTTAAACTCATTCCTTAACTTGTAAAACCTCTTCTCATCAAGTGGCTTGGTGAATATGTCGGCAAGTTGATCTTCGGTGTCCACACTCTCAATGCAAATGTCCCCTTTTTGTTGATGATCTCTTATGAAATGGTGATGGACATCGATGTGCTTTGTTCTTGCATGTTGAACTGGATTGTTGGTTAGCTTGATTGCACTCTCATTGTCACATAGCAATGGCACTTTCTTCATCTTGATTCCAAAGTCATTCAAGGTGGCCTTCATCCAAAGAATTTATGCACAACAACTACCGACGGATATGTATCCGACTTCGGTGGTTGATAATGTAACACTTTTGCTTCTTTGATGACCATGAAACAAGTGATCTTCCCAACAATTGACATGTGCCCAAAGTACTCTTCCTTTCAACCTTACATCCCGCATAATCTGAGTCAGAGTAATCAACTAGCTCAAACTTTGCTCCTTTGGGATACCACAAACCAACATTTTGTGTATGCTTCAAGTACCTCAATATTCTCTTTGTAGCCTTCAAATGACTTTCTCTTGGTGAGGCTTGAAATCTTGCACACATGCACACACTAAACATGACATCTAGCCTTGATACGGTCACATAGAGTAGGCTTCCAATCATAGACCGATACAACTTTTGATCCACCATGTTGCCACTTGCATCACTATCCAAATTGCCATTTGTTCCCATTGGTGTACTAATTGGCTTTGCTTCATTCATGCCAAACTTCTTGAGCATGTCTTTGATGTACTTGCCTGGACTCACAAATATACCATTCTTCAATTGCTTAATTTGAAGACCAAGGAAGTAACTCAACTCTCCAATCATGGACATCTCAAACTCATTAGCCATCATCTTTCCAAACTCTTCACAAAAATCTTGATTGATTGATCTAAATATAATATCATCAACATAGATTTACGACACAAATAAGTCATTTTCAATCTTCTTGGTGAAAAGAGTGGTGTCAACCTTGCCCATCATGAACCCTTTAGAGAGTAGAAAGTCCCTCAATCTCTCATACCCTGCTCTAGGTGCTTGCTTCAAGCCATACAATGCCTTCTTCAACTTATACACATGGTCGGGCTTCTTATCATCTTCAAAACCAAGAGGTTGCTCAACATATACTTCTTTATTGATGTAGCCATTGAGAAATACACTTTTAACATCTATTTGATAGAGCTTGATATTGTGTGCACAAGCATAGGCTAACGAGATTCTAATTGCTTCTAATCTAGCAACCGGAGCATATGTTTCTCCAAAGTCAAGACCTTTAACTTGTGTATAGCTTTGTGCTACCAATCTTGCTTTGTTCCTTACTACTATCCCATCTTGATCTTGCTTATTTCTATAGACCCATTTGGTTCCAATCACATTGTGTCCTTTTGGTCTTTTCACTAACTCTCATACTTGATTTGTTGTGAAGTTGTTCAATTCTTCATGCATAGCATTCACCCAATCAACATCCTTCAATGCTTCTTCTATCTTCTTTGGTTCAATGGATGACACAAATGAGAAATGCTCACAAAATAAAGCTAATCTTGATCTAGTTTGCACACCTCTTGAAATATCTCCAATTATAGTGTCCAATAGATGATCTCTTGCAATATAAGTTGGTTGGAGTATTTGAACTTGATTGCTTGCACTTGCTTGATCATTGGGTTGAGATAATGTACTAGCCACTTGATCTTGCATATTGTCATGAGAGCCACTTGAACTTGCTTGATTTGTATCATCTTGCATATTTGAGTTAGTGAGCACTTGCACTTGATCATCTTTACCATCAATCACTTGCGTAGGCCTCAATTCACCAACATCCATGTTCTTCATGGCATTTGAAAGTTGAATGCCTCTCACATCTTCCAAGTTCTCATTCTCATCTTGGGAACCCT
Organism: Miscanthus floridulus; assembly: GCF_019320115.1. Lineage (NCBI taxonomy): Eukaryota > Viridiplantae > Streptophyta > Magnoliopsida > Poales > Poaceae > Miscanthus > Miscanthus floridulus. The sequence goes on along the minus strand of NW_027097198.1, from coordinate 99,718 downwards.
TGGTTTTATCAAATTCAACATCATGAACTTCTTCAAGAGTACCGCTTGCCAAATTCTAAACTCTATATGCTTTGCTTGTAGTGGAGCATCTAAGTAAGAATCCTTCATCACACTTCTTCTCAAACTTCCCCAATCTAGTGTCTCTTTCTTCAAGAAGTAGCATTTGCAACCAAAGACCAAAAAATATGCAATGTTGGCCTTTCTACCATTCAAGAGCTCATATGGTGTCTTTTCTTTCAATAGGTGACAATACAATCGGTTGCTACAATAGCAAGTCGTGTTGATAGCTTCGGCCCAAAAAAGATTGACTCACATTGTACTCACTAAGCATAGACCTTGCCGTGTCAATAAGTGTTCTATTCTTCCTCTCAACAAGGCTATTTGATTGTGGGGTGTACTTAGCCGAGAATTGATGTCTAATTCTAAATTCATCACACAACTTATCAATTCTAGTGTTCTCAAACTCACTACTATTGTCACTTCTAACTCTCTTGATGATTGTTTTAAACTCATTGTGAATGCCTTTGACAAATGATTTGAATGTTGCAAACACATCACTCTTGTCTGCTAGAAAGAATACCCAAGTGTATCTTGTATAATCATCCACTATCACAAAGTCATATTTGTTACCACCGATGCTAGCATATTGTGTTGGCCCAAACAAATCTATGTGCAACAACTCAAATGCTTTACTAGTGCTCATCATGCTTTTCTTAGGATGGGTGTTTTCAACTTGTTTGCTGGCTTGACAAGAGCTACAAAGCTTATCATTTTCAAACACAACATCTTTCAGGCCTCTAACCAAGTCATGCTCAACCAATCTATTTAATTGTTTCATTCTAACATGACCAAGCCTTCTATGCCATAACCAACCTATACTAGACTTAGTGAACAAGCATATTGATAATTGAGCTTCACTAGCATTGAAATCAACCAAGTATAGATTCTCATATCGAAAGCCTTTGAAGATCAAATTAGAGCCATCTACACTTATGATCTCTACATCATCTACCCCAAATTTGTATTTGAATCCAAGATCACATAATTGAGCCACGGATAGCAAATTGAAGTTCAAGCTCTTTACTAGCAATACATTGGATATGCTCATGTCATTGGATATTGCAATCTTACCAAGCCCTTTGACCTTGCTTTTGCCATTGTCACCAAAAGTGATACTATCATAACCATCATTGCCATTGGTATTGATTGAGTTAAACATTCTTGCATCACCCGTCATGTGTTGAGTGCACCCACTATCAAGAACCCAATGTCTTCCTCTGGCTTTGTAATTGACCTGCAAAAGAAGATTAATTCTTTTTAGGTATCCAAACTTGCTTGGGTCCTTAAAGGTTAGTTACTAAGCTCTTTGATACCCAAATATCTTTCTTCTTTGAGCCCATCTATGGTGCACCAATGAACTTCACCTTCACACCATTTATACCCTTAGTAAGCACATAGAAAGAATCAAGCTTAATTGAGGATACAATAATATTCTTGTTCTTGTTCTTACACTCATGCTCTTTATAACCAACTTTCTTACAACTAGTGCAAAACTGACCATTGTTCTTCACAAAACTAGTCTTGTGAGAAGCAAAGGCCGCCTTGCCTTTTTTGGAGGTATAGCCCAATCCCTCTTTATAGAGAGAAGCTCTTTGGCTACCTAAGCACATAAGCAAGCGGTCCTTACCACTATAGGCTTTGCCTAAGGCGCGAGTGAGCTCATTGACCTCCTTCTTGAGGGTCTTATTCTCAACCAGTAGTGAGGTATCACAAGTGAAACCATCACTACTAGATGAGGTAGAAGTTGATATGCTACAAGAAGGGTTAGTGGGAGCAACAATGATAGGCTTATAGAATGATTCATCAATTATATCACAAGTTAAGCCTTTGTCACATATTACAACATGCTCCTTCTCATTTTGCTCATTAAGCAAAGAGGAATGAGCTTTTTCAAGGTTCTTGTGAGCCTTGTCAAGCTTCTCATAGGCTTCCTCTAGTCTCTTATGAGATATATTGAGCTCATCAAAGGCTTGCTTAAGGGCTTTTAGTTTCTTGCACAAGTCTTTGCATTCCCTTCTCTTAATGTCAAAATATTCTTTAGCATCTTCTAACATGTCAATTAGTTCATCTTTAGTGGGTTCATCATCATTGTCACTTTCACTATCATTATCATGTTCCTCATCACATCCACCATCACAAGTTTATACCTTGGTGGCCTTAGCCATGAAGCATGATGGAGTGTCAAAGAGAGAAGGCTTCTCATTGATAGCAATGCTTGCAAGAGCCTTCTTCTTGGTGGTCTTGTCATCATCACTATCATCATCATTACTTGAGGAAGCATCACTATCCCAAGTGACTACATATGAACCACCCTTCTTCTTCTTCTTGAAGGTCATCTTGTCCTTCTTCTCTTTCTTTTTCTTCTTGTCCTTCTTCCTGTTCTTCTTGTCATCATCATTATCGCTATTGTATGAGCACTAAGCAAAAAGATGATCCTTGCTTCCACAATTGAAGCACCTTATTGACTCTTCCTTATTCTTGGATGAAGACTTATTTCTTCTAGCACGGTAGCCCTTATTCATCATGAACTTGCCAAATTTCTTGACAAAGAGAACTATCTTCTCATCATCCATCTCATCAAAGCTCAAGTCTTTATCTTCACTTGATGATTATTGCTTTGCCTTGTCCTTGGATGATGTGGCCTTGAATGTCATAGTCTTCTTCTTCTCATCCTTCTTCTCATCTTTCTTCTCCTTCTTTTCTTCCTTCTCATCATCATCTCTATATGTGTCATCGGTCATCACATCTCCCAACACTTGGTTTGGTGTCATGGTGTCCAAACCACTCCTCACTAGAATAGTGACCAATGTGCCAAATCTTGATGGTAAGCATCTCAAGAACTTGTGGGAGAAGTCCTTATCCTTCACCCCTTCTCCAAGTGTTTTGAGATCATTAGCAAGCACTTGAAGCCTATGGAATATCTCTGGCACACTATGATCCTCCTTTACCTTGAAACTTGCAAACTTCTCCTTGAGAATTATGCATCTGCTCCCTTCATAGGTTGAGTGCCCTCAAATGACTCCTCCAACTCCTTCCATGCCTCATGAGCCCTCTCAATGTTCTTGATTTGCTCAAATGTTCTCTCATCCAAAGCATCTTGAATTGCACTAAGAGCAATATCATTGTTTTGGAGTAGCACTTCTTCGGCGGCGGTGGGAGCCTCCTCATTGGCAATCTCAATCTTGGTCTCCACCACCTTTCACACATTTCTATTGATTGACTTGATATATGTTGTCATCTTAGCCTTCCAATAGGGATAGTTGGAGTCATCAAATTGGGGTGGCTTCTTGGTGTTGTTGATTTGAGCCATTTTGACACCAAAGGTTGTTAAGCCTCAAATCACGGTGACCACGGCTCTGATATGTGGCTTTACTGCCCAAAATAACATGCTTTCGGATGCACTCATCTTCCACTAGACACTAAGCACCTCAAAAGTGAGCTACATCAAATAGTTCCATCAAGCACACCCCAAGGGAGAACTCAAAACTATCCACGTTTTACATCCATAATCCAATAATGAGTATGAGCTTATAATACTTAGTCCATTTCATACAACAAGAGTTCTTAGAAATTATTTATTACAATACCAGAGTTCAGAGTGCGATAATTAAACAGCGGAATGAAAATAAACATCTAGTGGAAATGATACAAGGATCCGTCTATGCCCATTGGAAGAATCCTTCACACAAGAGCTACTCCTCAAGTTGCTCCTACAACAGGGGTAAATAAACCCTAAGTACATGATATACTCGCAAGACTTACCCGACTAGTGGAAATAGTTTTCTGACTCTCAAGGATATGATAGGCAATATGGGTTTGTTGTTTTCTTTTTGTTTGTGAAAAGCATTACTAATAGTTCATCCTTACAATAAAGTTTTATTAGCAGCCACGATTACTTCATTAGCTAACCATTCTAGGTAAGCACATATTCTACTTTCAAGCAGGGTTAAGCAATCAGAACTATTTCACCATCTTTCATCTTCTAGTTCTTAGTACGATGCTAGACCATAGCTAAGTTGTATTATCTCACAGAAATGGTGATTCGTGGACCAATGTATCCTAGCTAGGTACCCCAAAACACACGCCCTATTTGTACCCTAGGCACAAACAAGACCAACCCATTTCACTCCTGTCATAGGGTCTAGGTCACCATCTAAACTTGGACTCCAAGCCCCCACACTTGAGACCCGATCTCAGTATGGTGCTTAGACCTCCACCTTTCCCCGCCTTCAATTAGTCGGTATGGAAAGAGCTGGAACCCACGACAAGAGCGTAACGAGCCTTCCCGCTCCTATAAGCAAGTATGTGCTCAGGATAATAAGTCTATGACCTGACTACCATCCACAGTAACAGACGGTCCTTAATCAACACAAATAGGGAAAATAGTGTAACCAAGCTAAGCCTCGTTGGCCGTGGGACACAACCTATTACACCCACCAATATCCATACCATATCCCTGTCGTGTCTCCATTTTTTCTTTCATCATTTTATCATGAGAGTAATTATAATAATAACCTATTGTAAGTAACATCAGGTTACTCATGCTACCAAAAACCTAAGCATAGCAGCTACTCGAACCTGTACTAGTAGGACACATAGGACCGTTATATCTATGCATGTAGTTTCCATAAAATTCTTGTAACGTAAATGCACATAACATATATAAACAATGATTATCCAAAAATAAGGGTTTTTCACCGGGGCTTGACTAGGGCAGGCACGGTGTTAGCTGAGTCAGTCAGTGGCGGCTCCGGGATCTCCTCCTGCACGAGAATCTCCTCCTGCAGGCGTGGCCCACATGAGGTCGGCCCGCACCGGGGAATCACATGTGTGTCGATAACTTTGCAAAAGAGACCTCAAACTCCTCCCAATTTATAATTAAGTACTAACACTATTTTCTCCTCTCTCAGAACTTCTCACTTAACCCCTGGCTTTCCTAGAATCCCCCCGCCCGCACCCTCGGGAACTCAGTGCATGGTGGCGCGGTGAGCGACGGCATTGAGCGCCTACATCGGCCACCTAGGACCTATGCGGGCCCACCTAACGGGTTGATCACCACCTCCAATCTTGGTGGCTACGCTAAGCGGCGGCGAGGGGTGGTGGGACGCGCTGGAGCCAGCTGCAGTGACACATGATCATCCACAGTGGCGGCGTAGCTACCCCGATGATCTAGAGCACCTAAGAACCTAACTAACTAGCAAGGGAGCATCAGTAGACTACCATGGACCTAGCCGAGGTGATGGTTGGTGTGGAGGATGACGGAGGAGGGCTGGCCACGTGTGGCTGAGCCGTGCGGTGGTGCACCGTGGTGGCACGGTCGTGTCAGCAATGATGGGGAGGTAGTAGGGGTTCTGTTGACATGCACAAGGTGGAGAGGGAGGCAAGGCGAAGCTAGTGGTGCAGGTGAATTGGTTCGAGAGGGACGGTAGGAGGGCTGCCCACATCCATCGTCGGACGTGGCCTTATCGGCATGGCAGTGGGGAAACTCCAAAATTGGAGCTTAGTAGTGCCTCCTTCATGGCTAGGTGGGGTCGGGCAGTGGGAGGACATGATGGTGAAGCCTTGGATGCGCTAAATCGAATGGAGGTGATCGCTTGTGAGGTAATTTGATGGCATGGCTCGTCCACGCCTTGGCGGGATGCGATCAGCGTGATCATTGAGGCCCACGCATAGGCTCTAGCAGATAGGCATGCGTGGTCATGACCGGCATGGCCCGCGTGCCGTAGTGCCATTAATGACAAGGCGATGGTGATCCCGACCACATGCGCGCGGTAGAGGCGGCATCGCATTGAGCCGGTAGAGACCCCGGGCAGAGGGGTGTCGTGCCACCTCAGTAGGATGCGGCCACCAGCGGATAGGTGCACATGGGGGAGGTGACTCGGCCTTGGTCAAGCAGCACCGTGCTGGGACAACGACAGTGACTAGGTGGGGCCATGGCATAAGAGGGAGAAAGAGACAGTAGCGCGGCGGCAGCAGCTAGAGGCATGCACAGCGGCCAGCCAATGTGGGCAAGGCTAGCACGGCGATGTCGGGACCGCACGTGGTGACCGCGCACTACCTGTGAACCCACCGAGAACATGCTGAGCATGAATTTTAAAGCCTCTAAACCAACCACCAGGTTGTCTCTCGACCTAAACCCACTTCATGATGATCAAGAGGAGACATGGGGCTACTAAACCAAGCTAAAACATCATACCACTACTTAACCCAAATTCCTTACAAAAATTGCCAAACTTAGCTTTGTCAAACCAATTTTCAGTCTTGGAAATTCGACTAAGTCTCGATCGGATTCGTGTCACATGCGATTTCCAAGCTACTAGGTATGCTAGTTAGTGAATTCATTTCTCGACCGCAGGTATTTCATCATCACCTCCACGGTGTGTACTTCTAACTTTACTAAAATTCCGTATATACGTTCTATAGCATTTTCGTTCAATAAAAATTCACGAACATCCGTACTTGAAAATTGTATAGGTCACGAACAACCTATCATTAAGCATTTCCGTTAGTCGTTTTATGTTACATACCTTGATTTACACCCTATATCACATGCATTTACACATAGATATGATGCTATGCAGTGTTTTAGCAAAAGATTGAACAGGGTAACACTGAGGGTGTTACAAATCTACCCCCCTAAAACAAAATCTCATCCCGAGATTTCATGTGCCTAGTGTGGGAAAGGAGATAGGGATACATTTCAACACAAGCAACTACCTCAGTGACCAAAAAGAAGGTGGGGATAATGCTCTAGAATGTAACTTTCTTGCTCCCACGTTGCTTCATCCTCTGAGTGGTTTTGCCACTTAACCTTGTAGAACTTTATCACATGGTTCCGAGTCACTCTTCCTTTCTCATCTAGGATCTTGATAGGATGTTCAATATACATCAAGTCAGGCTAGAGGGGAAGCCCTTCAATTTCCACAGCTTCATTAGGTACCTGCAAACATTTCTTCAACTGAGATATGTGGAACACATCGTGTACCACCGATAAAATATCTGGCAGTTGAAGACGATAAGCAACTAGGCCACATTGTCTCACAACCTTGTAAAAACCCACATATCGAGGGGCTAGCTTGCCCTGAACACCAAACCGATGCACCCCACTCATAGGAGACACCTTGAGGTACACATAATCCCCAACTACAAACCACAAGGGCCATCTGTGCTTGTCCACATAAGCTTTCTATCGGCTCTGAGCTGCCTTCAAATGACTCTGAATAATGCTGACTTGCTCTCGAGCTTCTTTGATGAAGTCAAGCCCAAAATATCCATGGTCTCCTACTTCAACCCAATTGAGTTGTGTCCTACATTTCTTCCCATATAGAGCTTCAAAGGGTGCCATACGAATGCTTTCTTGATAGCTATTGTTGTAAGAAAACTCAGCTAAGTTCAAGCATCCGTCCCACTTCTCCGGAAAAGAAATGGCATAAGCTCTCAATATATCTTCTAGTACCTGGTTTACCCTTTCTGTTTGGCCATCAAACTATGGGTGATAGGTTGAACTACGGAGGAGACTAGTACCAAGGCACTCCTAGAGTTGCTCCCAGAAGCAAGAGATAAAAACTAACCCTCTATCAAAAACAATAGTAAGGGGGACTCCATGTAGGGTCACAATCCAGTCCAAATACAACTCGGCATAATTTCTGGCAGAATATTTGGAATTCACTAGGAGAAAATGAGCTGACTTAGAAAGGCGATCCACAATAACCCAGATAGAGTTATAGCCCTTGGATGTGCGGGGTAAACCCACAATAAAATCCATGGAAATATCTTCCCATTTCCACACAGGAACGGGCAAGGGCTGCAAATATCCTAGGGAACGCATGTGGTCGGCCTTAACTCTCCCACAAGTGTCACACTCCATGACGTACCTGGTGATGTCCTGCTTCACGTTGGACCACTAATACAAGTGGTGTAAATCATGGTACATCTTATTGCTGCCAGGATGGAAAGATAATTTGGAATAGTGAGCTTCATTCAAAATCTTCCTTCTAATCTCCTCATTTGATGGAACCACCAATCTATCCTTGTACCTTACTACCCCTTGCTTATCAATACTAAACTAAGGACCACACCCTTTAGCAATCAATTTCTTGATGTAAGGAATTTCTAAAGTGTCTTGCCTTTGCTCCATAATAATCTGCTCAAGTAATTCTGAGACTAAGGCAATGTGAGTCAGCACCTCTACATGGTTGAGAGACAAAGGTGTTTCTTCAACCTGATATGACTTCTGGCTCAAAGCATCAGCTGCCACATTGGCCTTTCCTAGGTGGTAATGTACCTCCAAGTTATAATCCTTGATCAATTCCAACCATCTCCTTTGCCTCATATTTAACTCAGATTGACTAAAAATATATTTGAGGCTCTTATGATCTATAAAAATGTGTACTTTGTTGCCCAACAAATAACGCCTCCAAAATTTTAGAGTGTGGACCACAGTAGCCAGCTCTAAATCATGGGTGGGGTAATTCACTTCATGCTTTTGCAGTTGGCGCGAAGCATAAGCTATCACACGGCCATCCTGCATAAGCACACATCCCAACCCTGCCTTCGAGGCATCACAATATACATCAAAAGGTCTGTCAATATCTGGTTGGGCCAAGACAGGAGCAGTGGTAAGAAAGTTCTTCAAAGCTTGGAAGGCTTCTTCACAGGCTGGACTCCAAACAAACTTGGCCTCTTTCTGGAGCAGCTTGGTCATCGGCTGAGCTATCTTGGAGAAGTCTAGAATAAAACACCGATAATATCTGGCAAGACCAAGGAACTGCCAAATTTGGTACACTGACTTGGGAGACTTCCAATTTAGCACATCTTGCACCTTACTAGGATCTACAGAGATACCATTAGGTGTCAGAACATGTCCCAAAAACTGCACTCGATCTAACCAAAATTCACACTTGCTGAATTTGGCATATAGCTTGTGTTCCCTCAATTGAGTTAGTACTATCCAAAGGTGTTGGGCATGCTCTTCCTTGTTCTTGGAATATATCAAGATATCATCAACGAATACCACCACAGATTTGTCCAACTCTGGCGCAAAGACTGAGTTCATGAGATACATGAAAAATGCAAGAGCATTGGTGAGGCCAAAAGACATGACTAGGTATTCATACAGCCCATACATAGTAGAAAAAGTTGTCTTTGGTATATCTTGTGGTCTAATCTTGATTTAATGATAGCCTGAACGGAAATCAATCTTGGAGAACACCTTGGCACCAGCTAGTTGATCGAACAAAGTATCAATACAGGGTAAAGGATACTTGTTATTAATGGTTACCTCATTAAGAGGGCAGTAATCCACACACATCCGAAGAGTGCCATCTTTCTTCATAAAAATGGTTGGACAACCCCATGGTGAAGAGCTAGGATGGATGAATCCCCTTTTCAACAACTCTTCCAACTGCTTCTTTATTTTAGCCAATTCCTTCGGGGCCATGCAATACAGGTGTCAAGAGATAGGAGCAGTACTAGGCTCTAACTCAATGGAGAACTCCACATCTCTGTCCGGTGGCAACTCAGGTAGATCTCTAGGAAAAACATCTCAGAACTCACATACCACAGGAATAGAGGCAAGATCAGAAGAAGCTTCAGCATGAGCAGCAATAGCTAAGACTGGATCTAAGGGTATAAGAAGAGACATCCTATCCTCAGAAGAAGGAAGTCGTAACTCAACAACTCTCTATTTTAGATTCAAAACTATCCCATATACATGCAACCAGTTCATTCCTAGAATTGCATCAATGCCTTGCCCAGGCAGTACCATGAACTGGAAACGGTAAGTGTGAGTGGCTAATACTAAGCCTGCTATGTCCGTCCAAGTATTAATGCACAACTGTGTACCCAGAGTACTGATTCTATAGGCAAAAGGTATAGCCATAAGAGGTATATTGTGCCGGTGTGCGAATCCCATGCTCATGAATGAATGTAATGCACCAGAATCAAACAACATATAAGCTGGATGGAAATCAATGGTGAACATACAAGCCATCACCGGTTCATTTTGCAATATTTCCTCAGCCTCCATGAAATTCACATGTCCAGAGCGACTAACTGGCACTTTCTTCTTGATAATTGTCTGCTTGATTAGCCTAGAGTGAGCTGAGGGCTAAACTGACTGGGCAGGCTGGTTTTGCGGACACTCCTAGGCATAGTGTTCTTCCTTGCCACATTTTAAACAAGCCCCAGGCTTGTTCCCCTATCCCAGACGAGGTCTAGGGCAACTAGTGTTGCACCTGCTAGGTAGGTGCACGATACTGAGTGGAAGGAGCCTAAAAGATCTGCTGGGACTATCGAAACAAATGCCCACCCGAGGACTGGTAGGGCACCCGCCTAACAACCTGTACCTTTTGCACCTGGGGATGACTAGAAGACTCAGTAGCCACCCGCTTGCACTTCCATTCTGCTTGAGAGTCACGCTACAATCCCTCCATGGCAATAGCAGCATTCATCATCACCCCAAAGGTCTGATAGTTTCCTGTATATAACTCCTTCTGCAAGATGCAAGAGAGGCCGTGATAAAAATGGCCTCTCTTCTTCTCATCTATATGAACATGAGTCCCAACATACTATGACAAGTGGTTGAACTTGTTGACATAGTCCATCACGGACATGCTTCCTTGCCGAAGGTCCAGAAACTCTATCAACTTCTTGTTTAGAACACCAGTAGTAATATAATACTCTCTGAAGGCCGCAGTGAACTCCTCCTAGGTCACAGGGTGATCCATCGGCTGCATATTAAATGTGTCCCACCATGCACTAGCAGATCCAAATAGCTATTGCACCATAAAGCACACCTTCTGCTCATCAGTTACAGTGAGCAGTAGAAACTTTTGCTCCAGAAGCCATGGGAGTGAACGTGGGTGGGTGCATCTTCAAGAAATACTGATAAGAGCAGGGTCCCTCAGGACCACAGGCACCACCCCTGTTCCCACCATTGCCTCCATGGCCTCCATGGGTGAAGCCACCGATAGCCTATGCTAGCAGCTCCATGGCACGGGGTGACTCGCGATGAGCAGCCAACATCTCCGCCATCATCTCCGCATGAGTCATCGGAGGTGGCAGTGGCGGAGGAGGAGGAGCCAGACATGGAGCCTCATAGCTCTCCCCGTTGCCGTTTCCATTGCCCCGACCACTTTCACCTTGGCCTTCGCTAAGACCATGGCCCACTTCGGCACTGGTGCTCCCATGATCAGACCTTAAGTTCATCTGAAAATAGATAGAAACCAACTATTTAGGACAACCCTCCAGATCAGGAATAAGAGATTAGAGAAATGACAAGACATTTATTGAAGCATTCTTTTAGTTTATCCTATCAATTCACTAATTCAATTTATATGTGTAGGGGGAATTTAGTTTTAGCAAGATTCTCTTATCATGATGCATGCATCGGCCTATACGTTCACTCACGCCAGAATATAGCGGTATTCGCAAGAATTTTTTGGCACATCGCACACTCACTTTCCGTATGATAGACGATTCTTATACAGCATAAGTTAGTGTACCTACAGAATACTGATTAGATAAAACCAGTGCTGCTATCCTAGATAGACCATATTGCTAGGGCTTATACTTATTTACATAATTTTATCGCATCCTACTTTTCGCAAACTTTTGTTGGTCAAATTTTAGGTTTTGTAAAAGGGTGATGAAACTCGTAGACTCATTATTGGCTCTGGTACCAACTGTGGTAGAACCGCCCAAAATAACGCACTTACGTAGGCGCTTGTCTTCCACTGACACTAAGCGCCCCGATAGCGAGCTACCTCAGGCGGGTTCCATCGAGCGCACCATGAGGGAAAGCCCGAATGATCCACATTTTTCTCCAAGGATCCAATAATGAGAACGAGTTACAAACTTAGTTCATTTCATACATCCAGAGTTCTTAAAAATTGTACTATTACATTACCAAATTCAGAGTGCTGAAAATTAAACATCGAAATGAAAATAAACATCTATCGATAATAAGCAAGGATCCATATGTGCCCACCAGAAGAATCCTTCACACAACAGCTACTCCTCAAGCAATACCTATAATAGGGGTAAATAAACCCTGAGTACACTATGTACTCACAAGACTTATCTGACTAGTGGGATTAATTTCCCGACTCTAAGAGGTTATGATAAGCTTTATGGTTTGCTGGTTTCCTTTTTGCAGAAAGCAATACTAATAGTGAATCTTTATTTATGTTATTATTAGCAGTCATGATTAATTCATTACCTAGTCATTCTATGTAAGCACCTGATCTATTTTCAAGCAAGGGTTGAGCAAATAGTTCCATTTCATCACCTTTCCTCTTTCAGTTCTTACTACGGTGCTAGAGTGTAGACAAGTCATATTGACATGGCGGTGATTCATGAATCAATGTGCCTAGCTGGGTACCCCAAAACACACGCCCCACTTGTACCCTAGGCACAAGTAGGACTAACCCACCACTCTCCTGTCAAGGGGTCCAGGTCCCCGTCCAAACTTAGACTCTAAGCCCCCGCTCCTAAGTCCCGGACTCAGTGTAGTTCTTAGACCTCCACCATCCCTGCCTCCAATCAGTCGATCTAGAAAGAGCCGGAACCCACAATAAGAGAGCAACAAGTCTTCCCTGCATCCATACTCAAGTATGTGCTCGAGATAATAAATCTGTGACTTGCCTAGAGTCCATTGCAACGGCCAGTCCTTAACCGACATAGATAGGGAAAAAGTGTAACCAAGCTATGTCCCATTGGCCATAGGACACAACCTCTTACACCCACCAATACCCAAACCATATCCCTGCCCGGTCTCCATTTTTCCTTTCCAGCATTTTATCATGAGTGATCTTAGTAATCACCTATTGTGAGTAACGGCAGGTTACTCACGCTACCGAAATCCTGAGTATAGCAGCTACTCGCCCTATACTAGTAGGACTCATAGGTAGATATATCTATACATGTAGTTTCCATAAAATGCCTGTAACATAAATGCACATCATATATGTATTTAGTGATCATTCAAAATAAGGGTTATACACCGGGACTTACCTTGGGCAGGCGGTGTGTCAACAAAGTCAGCAACAGATAGCTCCGGGACTCCCTCCTGTACGAGAATCTCCTCCTCGTACTCCTCGATGATCTCCTTGTATTCTTGTTCACTCACGGACACAAACTCTACCAACTTGTTATCTACATGCATGAAATGATGATGCAATACTTAGTAATACGACAACAACAACTCTTAAAATACGAATACACCTATCAAGCTACTAAGCTAGCTCTACCAACTAAGGTGCTAAGTTACCTATTGTTACCACTAACAGGTATGAAACATGGCATGTATTATCTTAGCAACTAAAGGCATTCTTACTCTTAATACCGATTTACTATATATATGATAAAACAAGGAGTATTAGCTACCCTATTTATCAACCTATTCGAAGGCTACAAAAATTATAGTGAGCATATAATAATACAATGAACCTACTGTAAAATTTTTAGGGTCAAAGCTATTACCAATTTGCCACAAAAATTCCTACAATTATTAATCTAAATAATGCTAAGCTTTCCTAAATGAATTAATGAATCTAATATTCTCATAGATAACTATAACCTAACTACTCTAATGGATAGATCACATTTTTAGGAACTGAACACAATTTATTTCATAATTTTTGGACATCTATGCGAATTGATATTAATTATACAAGTTTGGCTCTAAAATTAAAACAGAAAAGCATTACTAATTTATTAGAAAAGAAAAAGGGCAAATCAGCCCAGCGCGACCCATCGCGGCTCGGCCCATGCGCGACAGCGGCCCACGGTGGGAAGACCCGCGTGCGCACCGACGCTTATGCAAAAGAGCCCTCGGCTTTCAACTAAATGGACCCGCAGTCCTTTCTACTATTTCACTCTCTCTGACGCTCTCACTTAACCCCCCTGACTTACTTTGAATTCTCGTTTCAAAGTTCCTGGTCGGATCTTATTAGAGGCCACGACATCTCCGGCCAAACACCAACGAGCACGGACCTCCTCGGCAGCAATCATCACCACCGTGACACTCTTCATCAAAAGCGTAGTCAATAGAGGTATAAAACACCATGATTGGTGCCGCACAGAGGCGTGGCCATGCACCATGGTGGGGTTTGGCCATAGTGACACTGACATTGACGAAAACGTCTAGCCCAGTGCTACCATTACTACCTAGCCTCCTTGCCTAGAGTACTGATAACATTCTAGAGGTCATAGATATACCAGTTCTACTCCCAAACGAGCCAGCCATGAACACAACATCTACACCACGTTCGCCGGTGGCGGCCATGCGCTCCAGCGAGCCTAGGCCTTAACCGATTCAATCATCTACCCTTGGAGTAGGAGGACCACAATAGAGACATGTAGGATGGCCTAGACAAAGTCGTGAGGCTCGGTAAGGTGGTTGGCCATGTGCGCGGGGTTGCTCTGGTTCACAACAAGCGCGGCGATGGTGTTCTCAGTGACTCGCAACACCCTTGGTGAAACTGTTTCACAGGAGAGGCAACCAAGTTAAGGAGACACAAAAGCACCGCTCAATTGAGACAAAGGAGCAAGGAACGACGCCCTAGCCGAGCACCCACCCCGACGGTCATGGTAGACCGCCGTGAGGGAAATGCTCCACAGTACCTCACTAGAGGATGAAAGCTCGCCGGGTCGACTCCAATCATGAGCTAACCACAAGAGCTAGTTAGGTTCACGGTTAATTGGACGGAGGTGGATGGTGCGAGGCCAATTAGCTGGGCGTCGCTGTTCGGTCTTAAGGTGGTCGACAGTGGGGAAACATCAAATTGAAGCTCGACTCCGTACGGCTGCTGTAGTGGGCGGGCTTGGTGCATAGCTAGGCTCCCATTCTAGCTTATGGCGTGTGTAATTACATGGATTGGGACAGGCTCTGTGGGCTGGCCTTGGCACGGCTCGACCGAACGGTGCGACGCCATTCAAGGCGACTGTGATTGAGGAGCGTGGCGTGGCACTGCCACTAAATAGAAGAGGACAACGGTATGATGGATGATGGCTCCACGTGCGTGTACGAGGTCGGCATGACTCATGTGATCATAGTGCTTTGACTCGCAAGATGACGGCAACCAGGCCACGTGACGGTGCAGCGGGGGCGCGCAGCAGCGGCAGCGATGATGCGATGCAAGCGGCAGAGACCCCGGGCAAAGGGGCACCATGCCGCCTCAGCGGGACGCGGCCGATGGTGGATAGGTGCACATGGGGGAGGTGACTCAGCCTCGGGCGAGCAGCACCCCGCCGGGATGACGACAGTGACTGGGTGGGGCCATGGCATAAGAGGGAGAAAGAGATAGCAGCACGACGATGGCCGAGGAGGGGGCAGCAGCCAGAGGAATGCACAGTGGCCAGCCCAGCCAGGCCATAGCCAAGCCAGGGTAGCCTCGGCCAGCCAGCGTGGGCAAGGCTGGCATGGTGACATCAGGACCGCGCGTGATGACCGTGCACTGCCTGCGAACCCACCGAGAACATGCTGAGTGCGAATTTTAAAGCCCCTAATCCTACCACCAGGTTGTCTCTCGATCTAAACCCACTTCACGATGATCAAGAGGACACATGGGGCTACTAAACCAAGACAAAACATCGTACCACTGCTTAACCCAAATTCCTTACAAAAATTACCAAACTCGACATTGTCAAACCAATTTTTAGTCTTAGAAATTCGACTAAGTCTCGATCGGATTCGCGTCACATGCGATTTCCAAGCTACTAGGTATGCTAGTTAGTGAATTCATTTCTCGACTGCAGGTACTTCATCATCACCTACACGGTGTGTACTTCTAACTTTACAAAAATTCCGTATATACATTCTATAGCATTTTCGTTCAATAAAAATTCATGAACATTCGTACTTGAAAATTCTATAGGTCACGAACGACCTGTCGTTAAGCATTTCTGTTGGTCGTTTTACGTTATGTACATTGATTTACACCCTATATCACATGCATTTACACAAAAATATGATTCTATGCAATGTTTTAGCAAAAGATTACACAGGGTAACACCGAGGGTGTAACACTGCTCCAAGCCATCTAGGAGGCGGCAACCACCAAGAGTAACAAGAGAACCCCGTAGCAAAACACGAACACCAAGTGCTTCTAGATGCAATCACTCAAGCAATGCACTTAGATTCTCTCCCAATCTCAAAAAGATGATGAATCAATGATGGAGATGAGTGGGAGGGCTTTGGCTAAGCTCACAATGTTGCTTTGTCAATGCAAATGGCCAAAAGGGTGAGCTTGAGCTGACCATGGAGCTTAAATAGAAAGCCCACATGAAATAGAGCCGTTGGGTACCACGGGCCACTAACTACGGGACGACCGGACGCGCCGGTCAGAGGTGATCAGACGCACGCCTTCAGCGTCCGGTCGCCCAATGAGCGCCACATGGCCCTGCTTTCAAACGTGAGCCACAGATCTCCAACGGTCAACTGGCTCCCGCGCTCATGTATTAGTGACAATCGGACGTGCCCCTAGTCGACCTGCCTTACCCTCATTGCGTCAGGTCAACACAAAACCACGTGCCGTCATCGAGCGACCGAACGCACCGATCACCACAACTCTCCAGCGTCAGGTCAGATCCAGAGCCACCCAAACACGATCGGACGCGTCAGGTCCACCACGACCGGACACGCCCCAACGTCCTCTTGCCCTTCTCATCGCTGCGCGTCGCCACATCACCCGACGTCAATCTGACTAGACGCACCAGCGTTGCGTCAGGTCACAAGATGAACCTGCGTCCGGTTAGAGGCCGAAAATAGGCCGAGCGTGCCTAGTGATTTTATAATTGACCAGACTCACCGCCTCAGCGTCCGGTCATCCCGAAGGTTGCGTCCGGTCACTGAATTTCAATGACAATCACCTCCTTCACTTCACCAACTTCTCCACCCATGCTCAAATGTGCCAACCACCAAGTGTATCACCTTGTACACGTGTGTTAGTATATTTTCACAAACATTTTCAAGAGTGTTAGCACTCACTAGAATCTAAATGCATATGCAATGAGTTAGAGCATATTGTGGCACTTTGATAACCGCATTTCGATACGAGTTTTACTCCTCTTAATAGTACGACTATCAATCCTAAATGTGATCACAATCATTAAGTGTCTTGATCACCAAAACAAAACGGCTCTTACCATTTATACCTTTGCCTTGAACCTTTTATTTTTCTCTTTCTTCTTTTCCAAGTCCAAGCATTTGATCATCATGTCCACACCATCTTTACATCATGATCTTCATTTGTTTCACCACTTGGAATGTGCCACATATCTCATAATCACTTAGATAGACTAGGTTAGCACATAGGGTTTCATTAATTCACCAAAACCAAACTAGATCCTTCACCGCCATTGGCCAAGGGAGAGGAGACGCTGCCGGATCTAGGGAGGGTGCCAACAGCCGAGATAGTGGAGGGTCAGCGGCTTGCTTGAGCCCGTCGGCCGCGCGCCAACGGTTTGCTCGAGCCCGCCGGCCAGATCCAGTGGGACGCAGGGGAAGGTCGCGGCCACCATACAGTGGAGGGAGGGGACGCCCTGGAGGTCGCCAGACTTGAGGGAAAACGCACATTGAGGAGGGGTGCCGCTGGATCCATGGAGGGGAGGGGAGGCTACGACGCACTGGAGGGGACGCCATGGCACTTGTAGCGGTGATTTTTTATGTGAAGAATGAAGACAGCAGGGTCCGTTCCAGAGTGAGCGAGAGGCTACGACTATACGGGACGCGGCGCGGGCAGGGTCCGTTATAGAGTGGCGCGACTCGGACGGGGTCCGTCCGGACAGATGGACGACCGAAAGGAGCATTACCGTTTCAAATTTGGACCAAAGTACGGCCCTCGCCGCGTCGAGGTTAAATTCACCGTTGCGTTTAGTTCGTTTACAAGTTGTAATGCTCCAGTACATTTCTTCCTTGATGCATGCTTGCTTGCTTGCCGTAGTGCTGCTGATCGATGAGCTTCCAATAAACACGATTAGGTTTCTCATGCGTGAAGGCGTGACGTACACTTTCGATCAGGCATTCAGTGATGTACTCGAACTCGTTTCCTCCTCTTGTTCTTCCGTGCATCACTATCATTTAAACATGCATGTTTGTTACCAACACGAAATTGGCTAGTTATGGACAGCTATTCAGATCGCTGCGTGTTGGTACGGAACCTTTTCGAAACCCCTATGAATTTGCACCCAACTTCTTTTCTAATAAACTTTCATGGAACTTGTCGACTTGCTTAAAATATGCATTAATTGCTAATGTCTGCTAGCTAGGGCCTTGTTTAGATTGCGAAAAAATTTCAAACTGATGAATAGTACCACTTTCGTCTTATTTGGCAAATATTGTCCAATCGTGGACCAACTAGGCTCAAAAGATTCATCTTGTGATTTCCAACTAAACTGTGTAATTAGTTATTTTTTTACCTATATTTAATACTCCATGCAAGCGGCTAAAAATTAATGTGATGGAAAGAGAGTGAAAAAACTTGAAATTTGGATGGCATCTAAACCAGGCCTAGCTCTTCTTGGTGAATCGGTATACTTGAGACAGCCTGCAGGCACTTGCATCGCATTGCGCAGCCGCCCTGTTGGCTGGTGCATGGTGCCGTGCTGCGCGGCCCGGTAGCCCCTAAAACAGGACTTCTACTTTATATTTGGGTGCTTCCCTTTATTTATAGGTCCTTAAAATTTTGCTTCTACTCCAACAGCACCATCCAAATGACTAAATCCAAATCAGCAGTCAATGACGTAGGGAGCCCACTTGTCATTGGCTTAAATCTTTCTTCCCCACGTCCTCCACACACAGGCCAGGGCGAAGCCGGTGGGGTCGCTGCCGAGCAGCGGTATGCGGCCCTCGCGGGCGTAGCAGCCGAGCGCGACGTGGATGAGCGCGGCGACGGCCTTGCCGCGGGGCTCCGACCTCCGGTGCGGGCAGTGCAGTGGCCGGTGCTGCGAGGAAGAGCGCCGGCGCAGCGGAGGAGGGGCCTGCGCGCCCGCACGGCGGAGCTCCTCGCGCGGCGGGGCAGAGCGCTGGCGCAGCGAGGAGAGGCCCGCGCGGCGGAGCAGAGCACCGGCACGTCGTACACCCGATGAAAATGATCCGGCCTGTTCGCTGGTTGGTTTCTGGGCTGGTTTGGGCTGGCCGGTGCTGGTTTATTGTGAGAGGAAAATACTGTTGGCTGGCTGGTTTGGGCTGGCTGAAACCAACAAGCGAACAGGCTGGATGGATATTATTTTACCACCACAAACCATTTTTGTACTTTGCATTGGAAGGAGGCGAAGCCAAACAGAGGTTACGTTTTGTGAAGTACTGGAAATGGATTCACATACAAATAAAGCCAAATAATTGCTTGATGAAACACCGTTTTGTTTTGTCAACATTGACAGCTTTAATAATTTAAGATTGATGAAGTTATAATAAACACCGCGGTTGTCTATAGCTTAAAGAATAGCATCATTAAATTCTAATCTAGAAAATAAAAACATCAACGTCAAGTTAACGTACGCGGTTGTCCATAAGCCCCGTTCGCTTCGCTGAAAAGACAAACCGAAACACTGTTCCGGCTGAAAAAAAATAAACTGAAAAATACGGATTATAAGAGAAGTGGACAGGGCCTGTATATTTTGAAACGAAAGCGAGCGAGTATATCGGACAGAACGTTATGTTTATGTTTATACGCCGGCTTTGCACGTCTCAGCAGGGCATTTGTTTGGCCGTCGCCATCAGCTCAGGTCATCAAGCTCCAATCAAGATTGTGTTTGCGTTTTTTTTGGTTTTATAGAGATAGAGAACTGGCCGTGTGTGCTAGCTAGCTGACGAGTCACTACTACATCTCCTCTGCCACATGGTCCACATGGCCTCAGGTGATGCACTGATGCTTCACTCACAGAGCTCTCGTATGTATTGCGCTCTATCATCCAGCTAGCTAGGTCACTGAATTTCTGAAGTATCCATCCAAAACCAAACCATACCAAGGAGGCAAGGAATCCCGAGCCCGCGTCAGCAGCATCGATCACTTCATCACTATATCTTTTCTATCAGCTAGCTATTCATGCGCCCACATATATATACGTACATATATGCATGTGATCCACATAATTTTTGCCCCGCCGTCTATCTACCATCATGAGAGGTGAGGTGGCATATTGATAAGGACTAATGGTTATAGATAGAATAGAAGGGCACAATAATGCAGCACTGGAGTTGGGAGTCGGGAGGAAGGCACCCGTGAAGGTTGGTTGTTGCAGTGAAGGGACAGGGAAATATATCAGTCTGTTCGCTTAGTCGTAAACGATCGTAAATTTCCAACCAAAACAGTATTTTTCTCTCACACCAAACCAGCCAGCAGTAATAATCCACGATCGTATACGATCGTTTCAGCCCCAGCCGAACAGGGGGTATGGGTTAGGGATGTGATGTTTTGTACCTGTACCTTTGTTTGGGTTGTCCATAGTTTGGGTTAGGGAAATCCTGCGAGGCAAAAAAAAAAAAAACAGAGAGTGAAAAAAGAAAACAAAAAAAAAACAGACACCTCCGCGCTCGTGGGAGTCGTGGCCCCAATCTTCCGTCCGAGTCAAAGCAGGCACCTCCGCCGCGGCACAATAGGAGCCATCATCCATCGCTGGCACGCCTCCCGTCCTAGTCCATCGCGCCGCCCCTCCCATCCGTCACCGGCCATCCAAGGATGGAGCACGTCGCAACACCCAGCCCAGCAGCTTGTTGGCATTATCCTCTCGTTCCCCACGAGCAGATCCGCTCGACAGAGGCGACAAGCCACCACGGGCACGGCGGTGAGCACCACGGGCACTACCCTGCTTGCGGACGGCGACTAGCAAGCAGGTGCACGGGCATTGGCTCCTGGCGGCGGCGGCGATAGCACAGGCACAGGCTCCTAGGGGTCGGCGACGGCACAAGCACGGAGGCGAATCAAGGAGGCGGGAGCTCGCCTACTCGCGGCCGTTGATTTCGATGAAGATGGCCAACTTGAGCCCGGATCCAACTGTAAGTCGCTGGATCGATCTCCACCCTGCCGGAATCGAGGTTCTTGGCTCCCCTCGCTGCTCCAATCTTGTTGCTACAGTGCTATCCCTTTCATAACCCACCCTCCCCGCTCAGATAGATTTGGTGGGATGGGAGGCCATCCTATCCCAAATCCAAACCCTCACTGTATCCCAATCCAATAAATCAAACATGGGTTATACAACTATTGGGTTATGATATCCCTATCCCACCCCTTCTATCCCGTTAATATATATGGCCATCGGGCCAGGCCGGCCCGGCACGGCCCAAGCCTAGGACAGACTCGGCCCGCTGGGGTTTGGGCCGGCACGGCACGCGGGCTGTGTCGAATCGTGCACCGTGTCTACTCTACGGCCCAAGCACAGCCCTATGGGCCGGTAGTCGGGCTGTGCCGACCCGTTGAGCACGGCCAATTCTACAGGCAGTGCCAGCCCACAGCCCGGTACCCTTAAATCACTTCAAAAAATTCATCTCATACAACACTTAGCAAATATGACATTCTCAATCAGATCACAAGCACAGATTATAAGTTCTAAGTTCACATATTACAACTTCTAAGTTCACATTCACAATCACTCAATCGGATCACTTACCAAATTTCACATTCACAAATCAAAATTGAACTCAACTCCAAATGACCAAATCCAACAAAACAAAAGACACAAGAGAGACAATTAAGATATCTGAACTGTTTGTGCAATGCTGCCTCATTAAAAACTTTTCTAGGTAAAATTCACCCTTGTGAGAAACCCTAGAAAGAGAAAAAGAGTGCAGCACAGCTCTTAATTAAGTCTTAAACATGTTCAAAGGTCTCAAGTCTCACAGAAAACGGATACATATTACAGTTACAGATCACACTCTCAAGTCTCAAGTCTCAAGTCTCAACTCTCAAGATGTACCAGCAGCAGCACCTCTAGATGTACCAGTAGCACCCCCAGATGTACCAGCTTCATCTTCATCGAGATATAAATTCTTAAAGGAATCCTCCAACTCTTGGTTGTCAACAGCATGTTGTAACCTTCTTTCTCCTAACTCCCAATCTTTTATGCAAGTCAACATCTCCATAGTTTCAGACAACAAACGTCATCGCCGCTCCTCAATGATCCTTCCTGCTAAGCTGAAACATGATTCTGAAGAGACAGTAGAAACAGGAACTGATATAATATCTTTAGCCATGATAGATAGGATTGGATATGTTAGTTTGTGGTCACGCCATCAGAGAAGTAAATCAAAATCATCCTCATATGCAGTGACATTGTCACTGTCAACATAAATTGTGAGCTCACACATAACAAAACCAGATGTAGATGAAGTGGGGACAGAGGCAAGGGAAGGACCAACAACACCAGATCCAGGGCCTCCAAAGATCCTTCCCTATGCCTCTTTTCTTTTACCTGTATGGCTTGCAGGCTGTGTAGCCCTTTGAGACCTAGCTGCACCAAATTTTCTCTCATATTTGTTAAACAACTTGTAAATTTTGGTTCTCATATCAGCATAATATGAACCGTAATCACAACCAATGTACTCTTTAAGTAATTATAGAACATTAAATAGACCTCTCATCTTAGCTCTATGATCAAGAATGAATGCAAATGAATATAACAGAGGTATGTCCTGCCAGTATTTATGGAATTTAAGCTTCATAGGATATACAATAGACATTAGATTTAGATCTTTTTCACTTGCATGCAAATGTGAAGCAATATCAAGAAGATGGTGCAGAATAAGTGGACTAGTTGGATAATAAACAACAGAAAGAACAATAGTGCTTTCATAAAACATTTCTAGGAACTCTAATATCTTCTCAGCTACATGCCAATGCCTTGCGCAACCGAAGCACGGTGCCAGAGAAGACGACGGCCCCCAAGAGAAGACGACACATCGTTAGCAAGGACGGCGAGCGGTGGTGGGGGAAAGATAGTAACAAGAACTCACATAATCACCAAGATCTAGAGGGGTCGAGGGGAGAGAGGGAGAGGGAGACAGGAGAGAGGGAGGGTATCAGGGAGGTGGAGAAGGGAGCGGCTCGACGACGGTAGGCGGATCGAATCGAGGTCACCGGAGTCGGGGGAGGTCACCAGAGACGGCAAGGCAAGAGCGAGAGCGACTCGAGAGGGCGGAGCGACGCGGGTGGGTGCCTAGGTGGGTAATGAGATGACCGAATGATTTAGGGTTTGGGGAGGGAGGGGAGAGGGAACCGGAGCCGCTTATATATGAAGGGGGAGGCGGAGAGCAGCTGGGCCGTCGCCTTGGGCCATGGGGAAGAGGGGGGGGCGAAGAGCAGCTGGGTTGTCACCTTGGGCCGTGGGGGAGAGGGGGTGGCGGGCTGCTGTCGGGCCGACCCTAAAAAGCCGGGTCGTGCCATGCCAGCCCACGGGCCTGGGGTACGGCCCAGGCATGGCCTGCTGTACCGGGCCGGGCTGTGCTCATGTCGAGCTAAAAAAGCGGGCTTCGTGCCGTGCCGTCGTGCCTCAGGCTGCATGGACATTTATACCCGTGAAACAAACGCCACCTTGGGGTACTACCGAATACTGATAGCCCAGCGGGCCCATTATATCAGGAAAAACGTCTGCAGAATTGCTTGCCGTAGCGATAAATGCGCTGTTATGAATGAATGGCTCCGAGCGTTGTGCTTTCTTCCTGATAGCTCAATGTCACTCTCTGTGTCATGTTCAGCTGAAATTTTAGGTGTATTGTGTAGTACGTGTGTGGGTGACTGGGACACTGTTTTTTGGATGGGTCGTTAAGGATGGTGCAGCCTGGCAGCTGGACCAAACGTCGAGACCTGGCCACGAAACATCGATCTGCAGGTGACCCACCCCCTTCTCCCTTTCCTTGGCGGTCTGGTCTGGTCCACTCCATCCGTCGGTCCATGAGGTTGGGTGGCACTAATGACGACCTTGCATTATTGATAATGAAGTGTACGTACATCCATTGTAGTAGTACGTCGTTGCCCATCTTCTCCATTCCAAGAAAGACGCTGAGGCGCTGAGCTCGGTCGATCTCGATCCATTGTACGTTATCCCTGTTGATGTCGAGGCTGGAAGAAAAGAGCAAGCTACAGATGTACTAGTACGTGCGTGCTTGGCTCTCTATGGCCGGCTGCGCTGCGCATCCTTTTCCTGTTGGCCGCCGGTGAGGTCAGAGCGGCCGAAACGCCTCGTACAGATGTCTACCGTAATCTCATCTCTGTCTGTGCCGTGCCCCCACCGACTGCGAAATCACTGAAAGCAACAACCCTGCGCTTTTTCAACCTGCCGTCGCTGCCTGTCTCTACATGTCTTGACGATGGAATGGAAGGCTGTGCTTTGGTGTTATCCAGGGGGGTCGCGTGTCGCCTGCTGCTCGCCGGCGATCGCGGTCAGGCCCGGCGTGCACGGCACCGATGCAAGCCGCAGCCACGGCGGCTGGCAGCCTATTCGTCCCGCGGCCGCCGCGTGTCCTTGGCCTCCTGTAGCTTGAATACTGTATATCACGATTCACGCCTTCCTGTTGCTGCTGCACATACCACCAGGAGTGGTAGGCTCCGTTCGTTTATCTTATAATTCGTTTTTTCAGTTTTTTTAAGTTAGAATTATGTTTTTCTCTCACAATAAATCAGTCGTAACAGTGTTTCGATCTATTTTTTCAGCGAAGCAACGGAGCCAAATTGTGTAGAAACGGAATATGCGACGGCATATTGGCAGGCAAATGGCAATGGCAACGCGACAAGCGACGAACAAGGTGTGTTTTCCCCAAAAACAAGCTTTTAGCAACGAACAACGGACCAACCAACCCAAGAATGTTCGGTGGAGGAGGCAGGCTGGCAACGCTCTACTCCTACTGCTCTAGTCTTCTCGTGTAGGCCGCGCCCAACCGCTCGTCTCCCGCCTGTCTTTCCCGGCCGGTCCCGGGGAATCTCCATTCTCACGCGCGACGCGACGGCACGGCACGGCACGGAACGGAGGAGATAGAGGAACCTGTTGGGAAGCCGGAACCTCCGGTGCCGCGTTTGGTGGTGCTTGTACGCGTGAGTGAACCTCCGGCAAGGCAGAAGGCACCGCGCGCGCGGGCACTAGTAGCAGCCCGCCAGCAGAGGCACTAGGCAGCAGATCTGCAGATGATAGGTAGGCTGGCTGATACGCCAACATCCGCACCGCGGGCTGTGGCCGTTCGTTTCATCCGCGGTTGTCCATTGTCCTCCCTCCCAACAATCTTTCTTATCCGGTGCCGGAGCCACGCGCTTTTCCAGTATGCCACCAACTGACCGACGGACGAGTAGCTGCTGCTGCTCTGTTTCTTCTTGTTACCACCTTGCAACTTGTGCTTTTTCAATTCTACTACTATACTAGTAAATTAGTTTCGTTTCACATGTAACCTAAACTCATTTCTCTTAATTACAATGATATGCAGAGCGCTTGCGTATTCGCGCGGGAAAAACATAGTTTCGTTTCACATGGCTGCCCGCTGACTTTGCCGTCTACGGAGTAGCACACAGTAGTCCTAACTTGTGTTGCCAACGGCCCCGTTCGGCTTCCCTTAAATTTAACTCGTTCGACCTCTTTTTTTTAATCAAAACAGTATTTTTCTCTCAGGAATTTAACCGGAACTGTATTTTTCGGTCACTTTCACCGAGTTTTGGCAAGCCGTACGCCCGTACGGGACCGATCGCAAGGAATCTTCTTCTTCCTTGCTTGCTTTGATGCATACTAGCATGGAGTAGTATTTTACAGGTGATGATT
This sequence comes from Miscanthus floridulus, assembly GCF_019320115.1. Lineage (NCBI taxonomy): Eukaryota > Viridiplantae > Streptophyta > Magnoliopsida > Poales > Poaceae > Miscanthus > Miscanthus floridulus. The sequence continues at coordinate 73,921 of NW_027097198.1, read as the reverse complement.
TCGCCGAGGCGGAGGCGCGGAGCAGAGTGCCACAGCAGGCACCAAACAAACGCGTCCAAAGAACAAACAAAAGAATCACATCGCAGAACGCGGCGGCGGGCACGCACGGCTTCACTCACAGCTCAGCTCACCGCCGGGGGCTTCACGGCCGGCTCCAGCAGCTCGGTCCAGAACAGAGCGGCGTCGGCGCCGTCGCCCTTCACCACCTCAACCACGGACACGGCGTCCGCGAGCCTAAACACGCTCACTTTGGCCACCACGCCGCCGCCGCCCTCCTCGTCCTCCACGTACACGGGTCCACCGCCGGCCCTCTTCCCGTCCTTCCGCACGCGGTACCCACCCTTCCGCCCGGCCGCCTCCACGCGGGCCAGCACGGCCGCGGCGGGCTCGCCCACGAACACCCGCTCCTTACCGGCGCCGACGAACAGCGCCGACAGGTCGGAACCCGGGGAGAAGCTGAGGATGTCGAACGCGGTCGGCTCCCTGTCATCCTCGTCCGCCTTGGTCTCCGCCGGCCCAAACCACGCCTCCTCCTGCTCACCACCGCCGTGCATCAGGCGTCCCAGCTCCTCGTCGCTGGCGCCGTGGCGGAACCACGGGTGCGCCACGATGCCGTCGGCGTCAAAGCGCGCCGACGGGTCCGGGTCCAGCACGCGCCGCAGCAGGTCGCGCAACGCCGGCGAGAACCACCCGGGGCACCGGAACCTGCCCGCGTAGATCTTGCGGTACATGTTCACAAGGCTCGCGTCGTTGAAGGGGAGGTAACCCGCCGCCAGCACGAACAGCACCACGCCGCAGGACCAGATGTCCACCTTCGCCGGCTCGTACCCTTTCCGCGACAGGATCTCGGGGGCCACGTACGCCGGGGTGCCGCACATCGTGTGCCGGAGGAGACTACTACCGTCGGTGGCGGTGGCCACGGCGCCGAGCCCGAAGTCGGCCACCATCAGCGCGCCGGCCTCGTCCAGCAGGAGGTTCTCGGGCTTGATGTCGCGGTGGTACACGCCGCGCGCGTGGCAGTACCGCACGGCGGACACCAGCTGCCGGAAGTAGTGCCGCGCCAGGTCCTCCGTCATGCGGCCCGACGCGTCCACCAGCGAGAACAGCTCGCCGCCGGCGGCGAGGTCCAGCACGAAGTGGACCTTCTTGCGCGTCGCAAGGATCTCGTGGAGCCGCACCACGTGGCGGTGCCGCAGTCGACGGAGGATGCCCGCCTCCCGCTCGATGGCCACGGGCCGGTCACCGGCGCCCGCGGCGTTGGCGCCTGCGGCGCGCGGGTTGGGGAACGACTTGATGGCCACGGACCGGCCCGTGAGCAGGTCCCGCGCCAGGTACACCTTGGCGGACGCGCCGCGGCCCAGGAGGCCGCCGAGCTCGTACCTGCCGAGGAGCACGGTCCCGGCGGCGGGGGGAGAGTCGGCGGCGGCGGCGTATGCGACGGCGCCGGTGGCGGGCGGCATCGTGGCGGCGGCGTCTGCTCGGCCGGCGCCGTCGTAATGGCCGGGCGCGACGGGGAAAATTTTCTTGTACCGTACCGTCTCACTGGCCGGTGTGATCGCGGTCGTGCTGGGTGGCTTTGCGGCTGGCTGGCTGGCTGGCTGGCTGGTTGGGGCTGTCTGAGTTGGGGGCTTTACCGCCGCGGCGGTGCCCGTATTTATGTATCACGCGGTGGCCGGCTTCGACTTCGAGTGCGGGAGGGAGACGCGCTGCTGGGTTGGAGTACTCGGACTCTCACTTGGGAGCTTGACGAGTGGGTCCGGCAGTTTCCGCTTAATGACAGCTGGGGTCCGTTGGATGGGTGCACGAACAGCGAAAGTTCCTGCTTTCAAATGCCGGTGATCGTAATTATTCCTCCTTTTTTGCATATATTTGAGCTCTATATATATTTATTGATTCTTGCATTTTTCCCACCGGAATTTCCAAATGCCGTACGACATGATTATTGCTGGTACGTCTGAGATGTCAGTCGAACTGGCACTGGTTGCGTTCAAACTTTAGTGCAAAAAAGCAATGATAATCGAGACCCACGACACAGAAACACAGAGAAACAAACAGTAGCACTGATAATCGGAACCTAGAACACAGAGAAACAACACAAACCACATCGGCGCAGAGAGATCGGACACAAGATCGGGAGGCAAAAACAAACACCACGCGTTAGATCGAACGGCTCACAATTCGGTTGCCAGATGCATCCAAAACAGTCGGTTGACATATAGCAATTCTGTTAAAGTTTAGTTTAGTGATGATCAAACAGACCTATAGTTCAGTAGTACTATCTCGCTAAGCTCGTTTGTCTCGTGTACTTGTCATCATTAGTATACTCCACTGAGACGAGAGTGGAACAAGCCTCGTAAAACGGCAAGATACAAGGAACGGAGCAAGAAAAACGCGACCCAAGCATGAGCTTCCTTAGAAGTTAGAATTGGGAAGTGTTGAAAATATGTTTGGATTTCTTCATTTCTAAACATCAACACTTGACCATTTCTAAAGTACGTATACAGCAACCTTCGTAGACCAATAAGTGAAGCCATTAAACAACGGTAGGCTGCAAAACAACACTCGGAGTCTTCTTTGGAGAGTTGTTAATCTGTTTATAATAACTAGCAGCAAAAGCTGGAACACCGTTTGCTTGCTACGAGCTGTATGGAGACCCATCTTCGGAAAGAGTTTCTTAAAGGAAAATAAACTACTACTACTAATAAGAGCAAGAAATACTACGAGTGGTGCTAGGGAACAGCAGCTGTACTCCAACTGCATATATTAATGGCCTCAACAAGTGCCGAAATAAAACATCTAAACAAAGCTCCAGATCGATTATACATTATAATGATGAAATAAACTTTCCAGCTCGAATACACGGCGTAGTGGCACATCTTTTGATCTTTCCTCCAAGATTCATTTTTTGAGGAAATTTCTCCAAGATACTAGTAACTGCAGATATCTAGGAGCAGTATTCAAAAAAGGAACACGAACAGTGCGTGTAGGTGTATGGCACCTCCATGTGTATATCTCTGTCGCTAGATATGCAAAGGTGTGGCTAGCTACGTATACTCGTAGCTAGCATGCATGGCAAGGCATCCCCACAGGCACAGAAGACTGCGTGTGATATCCGCGTCGCGCGGGAAGCCGTGGCGGGAGCACGCCCGCGCGACGGCGCGAGCGGCGAGCCGCACCTCGCGTATCGGCGACGTTTGCCGCGTCGCGTGCGTGCGCCGCGTGCGCTATGCGCACCGTGCAAACAGATTTTCGTCCGCAAATTCGATTCCCTTTGGCTTTATTTGCATGCGCCCACCCCAAATTTAAAGTCGTTTGGCAGGGTTTTAGATTTCTGTGAATGTTTCAGAATCACATTACGAAACCATCTTGTTGTGTTAGATTCTAGTTTGAAAAAAAAATTATGTTTAAAAAACTTCTAATTCCTTGTGCGCCAATAACAACTTAAATACAATCCATTTTAATTTGTTGCACTTTAAAAAGAATAACTAAAACATAAAATCAGTATTACAGAGAGGAAACTAGAAATAGAGTCGATCGAAACCAGCCTCTACCCATTTCGCATTCTCATGTAGAAGAATAGAAACATTTCAGCTTCGATTCTTGTGTCCGTGCGTTTGGTACCATTTATGGGATTCAGCTGACAAATGAAACTGTTTCTTGTATCCGAATGCAGCCTAAGGTTTGTCTTACGAGCAAGTTATATAAGCTGAGTATCGCCAACTTGGTGGGACGTGCCAAATGTACTCTGAAATAGAATTTTTGTTCCGCACAGCGTGCAAATTGTGCCGGTACGGTATTTCTTTCTTTATTCTAAAACCCTGTTTTTTTAGGCATATGTTGATTACAAATAAGAAAGAACTTAGAATCACACGTGCAAGGTGCACCAGCAATTTTGAGTTCGGACTGGGTCAAACTTTCTTAAGTTTACGTTAGTTTACTAAAAAAATATTATTAATATTTATTCTAAAATTTAATGGCATTTAGAGACCTCTCAGATCACTTTTTTTTGGAGGTGCTCAAATGAATAGAGTTTACATGTGCATGTATTCTTAGGAGTGAGTGTACACGTGTGACATGGAGGCGCGTATTCAGAAAGAGTTGCTTAAAGGAAAATAAACTATTATACTAACAATAAGAGCAACAAATAGTACAAGTGGTGCTAGGTAGCAGCAGCTGTTCTCCAACTGCATGAATGGCCAGAACAACTGCCGAAATAAAAACATCTAAACAAAGCTCCAGATCGATCGAATTATTATTATAATGATGAGATACACTTTCCGGCTCGAAAACATAGCATAGTGGCACATCTTTTCTCCAAGTTTCCATTTTTGAGGAAATTTCTCCAAGATACTAGTGCTGCAAAGATATGTAGGAGCAGTATATCTAAAGGAGGAATCTATTTATATTATTTAAAAGTAGACCTCACGTATCTGCGTTGCCGTGTTACGCTCCGTGCAAGCAGATTTTCGTCCGCGAATTCCGTTCCCTTTGGCTTTATTTGGAAATAAGAGATATACACCGCAAATTTGAAGTCCAGACTGAGGGTTTGATTTACAAGCAAGTGAAGTTGAGTATCGCCATCTGCAGTGGAAATTAACGAAGAGGCGCGGCAGGGCGACGACCGTGACGTTGACGGTTGTGGTGGCCGTGCAAAGACGACCCGGGCGCCGGGGCTCTAACTCACGTCGTTTCCTTGAGAGCACGTGCGACGCGTGCTGCAATTGTATCGTCGGCAGCCCAACGGCAGGCGGCAGGCGGCAGGCGGCAGCTTGGCAAATGGCAAGCGTAGGACACCTTTTTGTCGTCTCCTGGAGTCCTGGGATTGGGCGACATGACGACAAGAGCTAACAGAAAGCAGTTGTTGCCGCGAGAATTGAACAGGATCATCAAATTCAAAGCAACATCTATCGATGTCATCCCGGGCGGCAAGTTGCAGAGAGGCGCGTGCTCGATCGGAAGGCTTCGACTGTTCCGGCCGCCCCTCGGTCGCGCGCTCCGGCGACCGGCGCCGGCGCTCTCGTCGCACCGTGCAGTGCTGTTACGGCGGCGAGCAGACTTGTAAGTGAGTGCTGGTGTGCAAGAACGAAGTGGGTCTGCATCATTTTCACCCATCTTTCCTGGTTGCTTCCGCTGATGTCAGTTGAGCTCCTGCCCTCTCTAGATGAACCGAATTTATTAAAAGCCACGCACCCAGTTTTCCACCAATTAACCTGGACCACGATAATTCGATGGAGATGGAATATGCTGCTGGTGCCATAACACCTGACAAGGACACAAACGTCCATTTCACGAGCAAAGGTGATCGAATAGTGAAGGAGAACACAATCGCGTTCATTCCGTTCATAATAGGTACACGTACACGAATAACAATAATAATACAAAATAGATTCGCATATATGTCAAAGCATATCTTTCGTCACCATACATAGGTTGCTGAGGCCTTTGGACGTGACGGTCATGCATGAGCCATGGGCCCATGGGTGTCTCGTGCTAATGCGTGCTACCGGCCAGCATTAGGTAGGATGCTAGCTACGCAAGATCTGTGCACACAGTACGTGTGTTAACTTGCAGTCTCTCTGGCCGGCGGCCACGTCCCACCGTCGCAAGAAAGGCTGATAAATGGCCACCACCTGATCGAGATACTACTTCTGTACTTGTTTGGAGTATATTACTCAAGAAAGCAACTAAAGTTGGAGTTGGAGACACACAACGACGACATATATGAAATCATAAAAATACCATTTGTCTTTTGTGACTATTTTATTTTTCTAGTGCGCATGTGTGGATAGAAGTATCCTGACACTGCCTTGTCTTTTTGTGATAGATGGGTTAAAGTAGCATTTTTTGTGGGATAAATTTTAAACTCTGGAGCTGGGAGTATTCTTTTTTAAAAAATAATAATAAGAAGGGAAAAAGGCCCGCCTAGTGATTTGCCACTTAGATTCCATTCCTACGGGGTATATGATGATCCAAATTAAATTCAATCAATTAGGCATCTCGATGGATTTGGTGGGCCACGCGAGGTGACGTGTGTACCAAAACTAGTGTTTTGTTTTTAGAAGCCACGACTAGTACTAGTACAGTAGTACATCACCAGGGTCCAGCGAAGGGGGAAGCGGTGCTGATCGAGCCGGCACTCTGCGAGTCCGCGTTGCAGCCGCCCGGAAGTTTCCTCGTTCCTCCAGCGTCATCATCGTCCATCACTACGTGCAGACTAGTGTAAAAAGAGAAATCGGACTTGTGCTGACACCAGGTGTCCAGGCACGTACTGTACGTGGTTCCAGCGATTGCGCCCGTGGCCGATCCACCAGACGTGACGCGGTTGCATTTCATTGGTCGGACTTCCTTGCTTGCTTTCCAATGACAGTGACGGCGCGTGGCTCGTTCCACGGGCCTGTTCGTTGGTTGGGCTGACGCTGGTTTTTTTTTTATATAGAAAAATACTGTTGATTGGCTGGTTTGGGCTGGCTAAAACCAACAAGCGAACAGGCAAAGAATCCGGACCCGGACTGGACTTTGGGCGGGCAATGAGAATCTCGGATTCACGGAGCGGAGTGGAGAGCGGCCGGGGCGCCGACGACGACGACGCGCGAAATTTTCCACGGAATTTCTCGGCACTCTCTGCTCTCTGCTCTCTGCGGGGGGATAGACTCCACCGTAATGCCGCGGAAACGCAGTGGAAACTGGAAACTCATGGGCGGCCTTGCATTGTTTGTTTCGCGTCCATTGCACCTGCACGACCCAGGTTGGTGGTGACCTCAGTACCTGACCGCGACGGCGAGCGGCGGGCGAGACCCAGTGCAAGTCGGACTTGTTGCCGGTCGCCCGCCGCCGCACGGGCCTATACCAGTACTAGCTGCCTTCCTACTCCCTTCCCGGCTCCCGCGGCAGCTGAGACTTTGAGATTTGAGACGAACCTGAACCTTGTCTGCACTCACCGCCGGCCTGACCTGACTGCCTGAGCGGGAGCGAGAGCGACAGCACACAACACAACGGAGCTTCAAAACTTCGCAGCCAGTGAGTCATGGGCTATGCAGCATAGAAGAATAAATAGCACGAGAATAGTTCGACGAATGAGGCCCAAGATGGAAAGGCCCAGCAAGATATAGACAAAAAGTAATGCGTCGACAGCAGGGTTCGAACCTGCGCGGGCGTAGCCCAACAGATTTCAAGTCTGCCTCCTTAACCACTCGGACATATCGACCTTTTGTTCACCCTCATTTTCTGTTCTTATTTGTAAGTGAGTGCTGTCAGGTGAAACAACTCACATAACGCCGCCAACCAACCCGGCCAGAAACCAAAATGGACCCACCTGAAGCTCATCCTGTTACAGAGACTAGCGAAAATGACTGGCAGAAATCTGAAAGGACTTCTACTAAGTACAGTATCCTAAAGCATGAATTTTTAGGCAAAGCGCTAGCTAGTCTGCTTGCTGATGACTTTCTTTTCTCAGCTGCATTTTATTGCGCGCCTCTCTAAAGCGTGACTCAGCTCCAAACTCATTGTCCAACTTGAGACCAGAAAACAAAGAATGCTATATTTATTGATCGTATTGGACCATTCCATGTCCACGTGATTCATGGCTTCATCATATCTATATTATCCCAACCAAGAGAACCATATCCACCCATCCCCGAACACCACCAAACAAGGGGGACTGCACAAATGAAATCAGAAAGCTTTTTTTTTTTTCCTTTTCGAGAACGTGCAAAGCATGGTCGAAAAGACCAAGTTCACAAAGCAGAGATGTCAGTGAACACTTGTGAAATCAGATAGCACAGAAGAACATTTCAATTTTACTGAATACATACCTCATATACTTGATATCAACTACTAGTAATATCGATACATTTCAAGTTCACACAGCACCTGATGACTACTGCTAAACAGAAATACCGGTTACTAGCCTGCTATGGAAGAATCGATGATCTAGGCATCTATAAACGATACATACTAGTAAATTACAAGAACAACAACTAGGGTCAAGTTAACAGCTAGCAAGGTAGACTACAATAGTTTTCTTTTTCCAGCCCAAGTTGATTTCAGCAGCTCTAATGTGATCCCTTTTTCTTCTTGCTCTTGGCTTGTTTCGCCAAGAAAACTGACAGCCCTGTAAAGGCAAACTTCTTCCTCTTCCCTGAGAATTTCTTGTGAGCAGTTGCATCACTGCTATACACAACTGCACGCCTGCGGTTCAGGATCTGTCCAAGCGACATATTAGAAGCTTCGCTTGCGTCCTCTGAAACGCTTTTGTCATACCCATCTGGTCCCATTAGCTTCATGCTCAATATCTGCCCTATCGACAATGTTGGCTTCAAGGGACCCTTTGAAGCGTCAACTACATCCATATTCTGAGAATCTCTGGAACACGGAGCTGGATGTTTGAACTTGGGAGGGTCATGGACTGAACGCCTCCTGTGTCCTGTCGTGGATCGACATCTGCGGAGAGCCTCTTCTACCGCGATCTTCCCGCGGTTAGCAGCATCCACCCTCTTCTGGGCCTCCTGTAGTGCCTTCTTACATTCCTCGACTTGTAACCGAGCTTCTTCCAGCTTTCTGAGAGAGTCAGATTCTGTCTGGTTGGCTTCATCGACCTGTACCATTGCAGCTTCGATTTTCTTTCTTGAGCATTCATCAGTCTCCTGAGCTTTGGCAGCAAGCTCAGAGTACTCTTCCAATGAAAGGCTCACGCCTTCCGTGCCCTGAAGATCCTCAGCTGAAGCTTCATTGCTTAGTAGGATCTTGATTTCAGCGAGGGCAAGAGCTTCTGCTACTCTTGCTGCCTCTTCTATTTTCTTGGCTGCACGACACCTCACCTCAGCAGTGCCAATGCTAGCTCTCATCTGCTCAATTTCGGCAGACAGCATAGCAGCTTCAGATTTTGACGAATTCGCAGCATTCCTGAGCTGCTCTAGCTCAGATGTCATCTTCTTGATCTCGACAAAGATGTCTGACGGATCGTCACGCCTCCTCTGCAGACCCCGCAGAGTCTGCAGCTTCTGTGCGGTCGGGTCCAGCTCGTCCTCCAGAGAGGCAATCAACGTCATATTGGCGCAAACCTTCTCTCGGCTTCTCTCCACCAAGACTCTCTCTTTGGCAATGTCGTTCCGCAGCGACTCGACGGAGGCTCTGATAGCCGCAAGATCACTCGTGGTCCTGTTTAGGTTGGCTTTTGCCTGCTCAAGGCCCTTCAGCACTGAAGATCCAGGAGACTGCTGCAGCTGCACATGTAGCGCGCCCATAATCGCACCAGTTTCAGCATTCTCAGGCTGCACTTCTGCAGGTTCTCCGGTGCCAATGGGCAGCACTGAAGAACCAGGGGATTGCTGAAGCTGCTGCACATGTAGCGCGCCCATAACAACATCAGTTTCAGCATTCTCAGGCTGCATTTCTGCAGGCTCTTCAGTGCCAGTGGGCGCCTCGGCTTGACCCTGAACCCACTCTTCAGGGATGCAGAATGCACCGGCATCCTCGTTCTGTATCTTTAGCTTTAAATCTGCAACCACCTTCTTGGTGGACTCCAACTCTTTCAGCACATCAAGCGTCTCCCTTTCTTTGACTCCGAGCTCCTTCTCTAGCTGCGCGGTCTGCTCCTCCAGATCGGCCAGTTCTTCGGCCCCCTCCTGCTTCTGCAGCAGAAGGTGCGAAATTTTATCTACCTGCCGCATTTCCCTCCCAATAAATCTAGGAACCACAGACGACACAGTCGCGAGTGGTGAACCAACCAACAAAAAAGCACGATACACGCCATACGCAAGAGACATTTGCGGCGGCGGCGCCGTGCGAGGAACACAGATTGGCTACCTTTGGGTTTGGGGGCGCGAACATACGCTTGATGAGGTGGGAGCTCCAGGCGGCGCTGCCGCCGAAGTGGTCGACGGCCTCGCGTACCGACTTGAAGGGCGCCGAGGTGTCGACCTCAGCCCTGCCCTGCAGGCCGGCGCCGGCGCCGCCGGCGGAGGCGCCGGGCGGGGCGAGTTCTTGCGGCTCGGCCTCGCCGTTCATGGGGACTCGTGCGCAGATGATGCCTCTCTCTTCTTTCTTGGGTTCCGTCCGTGGGGTTTTGGTGGGGGCGGGGGCGAGAGGAGAGGACGACCGACGACAGAGAGAGCCAAAGGAATCGAAGCCAGTGGAAGCGAGCACGGCGGGGTTTGGATGGATTTTGTTTTATTTATTTATCGCCATGGGTGACTGTTGGCCGGGCCGCTGGTACAGTAAAATTGTAGTAGCCGTTTGGGAGCCGTTGGCGCGTTGCTGCCTCTCCTCTCCTCTCCTCTCCTGTGTCTGTGCACTTGCAGGCTTTTCCTAGCCTTTTGGCCTTTTTGCTACAGACAGCAAAGGTGACGTTTGAAATTGGACTTTGCATTGTGCAAGCACCACGAGATTTGGCAAATACTGCCTCAGTAAAAAAAAATGCAAAATCTCGCCTTTTCAAGTAGTTAAACAGATTAAGGTTGACTAAGTCCATTTAAAATAAACAAGTATCATTATATTATCATTTAATATATTATTATCATAGTACACCTGAAAAAGTCATAAATATTAACAATATTTTGCACAATCTTAGTAAAATTTACGGGGATTTAGCTCAATCCAAACTCAGAATTGCATCTTTTGAGACGGAGGTAGTAATTGTACGCCCCTACAGCCTGATCGTTTGGCTGGGCTTGTTCGTTGCTGGTTCGTGAAGAAGTACTGCTGGCTGGTTTGGTGTGAGAGAAAAATATTGTTCTGACTGAAAATTTACGATCGTTTACGACAAGCACAAGCCAACCGAACATGCTGCTAAAAGATACTGAATATGTTTACTAAATTTGACAAGATGCAATTCTTGGTTTTATTTGATGGTTTGACTCAACCAAATCTAGAATTCCACAGTTTTGATACGGAGGTAATAATTCACTACGTTAGATTTCATCATCACTGCCGGATCGGAACCTCCTGTCAATAGGTAGTGATGGGACCGGCAATGATAAGTAGTAAAACTTTAAGAAAATATGTGTTTCTTGGGATTCGAAATCGAGACCTCAACGTTAACGTCTCCGAGAGTGCATATACTTATCACCGCCGGCTCCACCATAACCGGCAGTGATTGTTGTTCTTGCATGGTAATTGTACTCCCTCCGTTGTAAAGGATATACTATGATAATATACTAGAGTCAAACCATTAAATAAAACCTAGAATTTACTACCTCTGTCTCAAAAGCCTCGGTCTTGTAATGCTATGTTATCGAATTTTATTTGTTATCGATCATAATAATATATTTAAAGCCATAGGTTTAGAGCAGTGTTCTAAATAACAGGCTGTAGCATCTAGCGAAGGGGTCTACTTGGTCGCTATAGCGCCGTTATATCCCACTATTTAGTATAATGTTGTTTGTCGCTATAGCATCTCTATTTAGAACACTGGTTTAGAGAATTGGGAGGAAGTAAGTATTTCAATTATCTAGTACAAAAGTAGAACTAATATAACTTGTTGGACTCATGTGCAGTATACAAAGATTGAACTGCAAGCTGATGATGCAGAAGCGGTTCCCACTTCCCGCAATGAAATGCATCATAAAATGTTTATTTTCCTATCTTTACGTTGCATATCATACACTACGGGAGAAGCAAAATTTGTCGAGTGCCGCATACTTTGTCGAGTGCCGAAAATAGGGCACTCAGCAAAGCCACTCTTTGCCGAAGAGTGGCTTTGCCAAGTGCTGCAGCGTGCCCGGCGCTCGGCAAAGCACACCACTCGGCAAAGGCACTCTTTGCCGAGCGCAACACTCGGCAAAGAGCGCACTCGGCAAAATGCCCGTCAGTTGCCCGCCTACCCCGCCCACGCCGTTACCATCTTTAAAAAAATGTTTACCGAGCGCTTAACCTGACACTCGGCAAAGAGGCCCTTTGCCGAGTGCTGCGGCCTGGCACTCGGCAAAGGCCCTCTTTGCCGAGTGTCAGGCATGGCACTCGGCAAAGTATTTTTGTTTTTTTTTAATTTTGATTTCAAATTTTTTTTGTAGACCTTATCTATTGTTTACAAGTACATGTTAAAATTTGGGACCTTTTTATAACTTTTTGCTATATTTCTTGAATTAATTTTGTTTACTTGCATTTTTTTTCCGAAAAAGTAAATTTGAACTGCAGGTGCATGAAATAATGAAATGTAGCCATTCAAAAAATGATAGTCATGTTGTAGAGTGTATTTTGAGGCCATATGCAGGAACTCACCCAAAATTTTGAACGCCTTGTTCGCCAAACATGACGACCCGCTTGTGGTCGGAGTGTATTTAAATTATAGAAAATGCAAACGAAGTCCAAAATTCACAAAACTTGTCGAGGTGTTGTGTGATCGCATGTGGACGCTATGATAAAAATTTGAGAAGGTTTCGAGCAAGTTGCGACGTCAGATGCCTAAAACCCAAACATCCCCATGCCGCCCCTCGGCGGCCGGCCCCGCCCCCGCGCCGCCGCTCGCGCCCTCCGGCCCCCGCCCCCGCCCCCGCCCCCACGCCGCCCCGGCCTGCGCCACCACCCTGGCGACGCCCCGGCCCCACACCGCCCCTCGGCAGCCGGCCCTGCCCCTAGCCCGGCCGTCCCTACAGAGAGGAGGAGGAGCCCGACCGCGGTGCCCTGCCCCCTGCCCGGCCGTCCCTGCAGAGAGGAGGAGGAGGGGAGAAAGAGAAGGGGAGGAGGAGAAGGGAGGTGGGATAAGGAGAAGGGAGAAGGAAGAAGGAGAAGGGAGGAGAAGGAGAAGGGAGGAGGAGGAGGAAGAAGAAGGAGAAGGGAGGAAGGAGGAAGAAGAAGGAGGAAGAAGAAGGAGAAGGGGGGAGGAGGAGACGGACCTCGGTCTGACGACCGTTCATGCCGTTCGTCGACGACGTTTGTCCACTCCGTCGTCCCCGCACATCGCCATTCGTCCACGCCGATGTCCCCGTCCCTCGCCGGAGAAAAGGTAAAGGCTCCGGGGGTGTCGGCCTTGGTGCCATTTATGTGTTGACGGCCTTCGTGCCGGGTTTGTGTATGTGTGGGCCATGTGCCCCAAATGTGGACGTCGGCCATCGTGCCGCCTTTTTCTTGTAGGTTTTGGAAACCTCCCCGTACAGGGGAGGTTCTGCCGAATTTTTCAAGTAATAGTGATGTGTTTCTTCTTTTGCAGAGCAGGAGCTGTCGGAGGGGACCCGGAGCACCTCGGCGATCCCGATCATCTTCGTTGGCGCTGCGGTCGTGCCTACACTACTTCGTCTCGCCACTGCATCGACTTGCCACTACGCCGCTAGCCTTTCTCCACCGCCACCCTAGGTATAATTGATCTCTCTTGCTTACAGTTGTCGTACGTAACCCAGTTAGGCGTCTCTCATATGAAACAGATACGGTTGGAGGTATGCAGATCTTTGCATATCTATGACCGTATCTGTTTCGGATTGTCCACGTTTTTTGGACAGCCCGCGGATGCGTAGATGGGTTAGTTTCCATGTTCTGCTCGGATCCGAGACGGAGTTTCGGCACCACCTCCCTGTTGTTCTTTGGATACACACTCTCCCTTCCAGGATGTGTATCGAGAGAATAGCGGGGAGGTGCTGCCAAAATTCTGTCTCAGATCGGAGTAGAGCATGGAAACTAACCTCATCTACGCATCCGCGGGTGGGATTAGGACCTATCCTCACTTATTAGACAGTAGGCACGTCGTGCAGATGCAACTGATGGTTATATTACTCCGTTATGTGTATATGATATTGCTCCGTTATGTGTATATACTAGAGGATGGAGAACCATGAGTGGATATACATGGGACGCCCAAGTCAGGCTCAAATCACCCGTGAATGGATGGATAAGACCGAGAAATTCTTGGACCATGCATTTAAGGAAGCTAAAGGAGCGAGAGACACATTCTGTCCCTACAGCGATTGTGAAAACAAGAAAAGAAAAACAAGGGAAGTCATGATGAAGCATCTTTGCAAGTTTGGATTTATGCCAAACTATACCCGGTGGGTGTACCATGGTGAAGCCTATCGTCCTAGAGAGGAGGTCGTGAGACGACGCTTGGAGGCATTTGATGGTTATGGCGGGGTAGAAGGATGGTTAGGTGACTATGAGGATGCGATGTTTGCTGAAAGACCTCCGGAGGTCGAGCAGGAGGATGAGGAGGAGGAGCTAGAGCCAAGCGCTAAGGCGTTCTTGGCCATGTTGGAATTGGCACATAAGTTCCTACATGAGAAGACAACGGTTTCTCAACTAGATGCCATTGGGCGCCTACTGGGGTTGAAGTCCCAGCACAACATGACTCGAGCCTGCTTCGATGCTATGATGGCAATCATTGGGGATTTGCTTCCGGAGGGTCATCATCTATCGAGCAGCTTGTACGAGTCAACGAGACTCCTTCGGGCACTGAAGATGCCGTATGAGCAGATACATTGTTGTCCGAAGGGGTGCGTCCTATTTAGGAAAGATCACAAGGATGCAAAGTACTGTCCAAAGTGTAAATCCTCTAGGTATGTGGAGGTAGACAAAGGTGATGGCAAGAAGGAGCAGAATGAGGGGATCCCCATGAAAGTCCTACATTACCTTCTGATCATACCGAGGCTCCAATGACTATTCATGTCCGAGGAGTCCGTGAAACAGATGACATGGCACAAGAATGGCGTTCGATACAATCCTGACGAGATGGTACATCCAACAGATGGTGAAGCATGGAAAAGCTTTAATGGCAACCATTGTGGCAAAGATGAAGAGGCCCGTAATGTACGTATTGCACTGGCAACGGATGGGTTCAATCCTTATGGAATGATGTTGGCCCCATACACTTGTTGGCTCGTGTTTGCTATCCCCCTCAATCTCCCCTCCCCCGGGGCCCTACTTCAATGGCAAAACATATTCTTAATGTTGATAATTCCTGGACACCCGGGAAACAAAATGGGTATGTACATGGAGCCGGTTTATGATGAATTGATCAAGGTTTGGAATGAAGGCGTATGGACTTACGACCGAGCTACAAAGAAGAACTTCAAAATATATGTTTGGTACTTGTACTCCATGCATGACTTCCTGGCGTATGGGATATTCGCCGGCTGGTGTGTCCACGGGAAGTTTCCATGCCTGGTATGCAAGGCAGCTCTACAGTTCATTTGGTTGAAGAAGGGTGGCAAGTTCTCATTGTTCGACAAGCATCGGCAGTTTCTCCCTCTTGACCATCCATTCAGAGAAGACACCAAGAACTTCATGAAAGGTGTCACGGTGACCGACCCTGCACCTCAGAAGATGACTGGTGGCTAGGTTCATGCTCAGATAGATGCTCTTGTGGTCCCGACGCAGAAAGATAATCTAAAGAAGGGTAAAAGAAAGAAAGTTAATCCAAAGAAAGATAATCCAAACAAAGGTCGCTTTGTGGACTATGGTGTGGAACATATGTGGACTCATAAGTCGGGATTGGAGAGGCTTCCCTATTTTGATGACCTTCTCCTTTCACATAACATAGATGTAATGCACACTGAGAAGAATGTCGCCGAAGCACTTTGGGCAACACTCATGGACATTCTTGACAAGACAAAGGACAACCCTAAGGCTAGAGTAGACATGGCAACACTATGCGATAGACCAAAGCTACAGATGTTGCCTCCAAGAGATAGCAAACCATGGAAAGGCCCAGGCGGGAGCCGTCGACTGACCACGAGCGCGGCTCCTCGCACTCTTCTAGGTATGACGATGGCCCTCTGCCCATGGTGGGCGAGGAGGCGACTCCACAAATGTACGACGAGGAGGTGGTTCCGCACATGTTCGAGGAGGGGGCAGGGGGTTCGACTTCCTCTGCAGCCTCCAAACCCTACTTGCGAGGTCCTAGCCAGCTCCCGAAGCGACCGATTCCTCCTCACCGCTGCCCACTAATTGCACCCGAGGGGGATAAGTAAGTAACTTCATATGTTCTTCATTTGATATGTTGAAAAATGATAATAAGAGCTAATAATAACTATTGTTAACCACTTGTGTAGGAACTGGATGCTTGTGGAGGAGGGGATCGAGGCTCGCAATGTCAATGGGATCCTGGGACTTCTATGTAGGGAACACTTCCCTGGCCTAGTGTGGACGTCAGAGGATGAGGACCCAGTGGTACCCTCATTCGACCAGTACGCCCTCATCGCCACCGACACTAAGCATAGAAACTTGGCGGATCGGGTGATTCAGGAGTTGTGGGTAAGCCTTTCTCGCACTATGGCCCTCAATTCATTGCATTCAATGCACATTCTTTAAACAAAATAATGGATTCCTCGTGTCTTTATGTAGGACTTCTTCAGATGCCAGCCGGGACAGGAGGATAGGGCGTATCAGGTGGCTTACGCGTCCTATAAAAGGCGTGTCTCGGACTTGTATTACGAGGCCCGCCTCCAGGCGCACAGAGACTACAACGCCACCTTCCGTAACAGAAGAATCAACAAGACACAGACAAGAAGGGAGACAGAGGTTCTTATCAGGGAGCAGTACCTACAGGTAAATAGAAAACATCTCCTATTGATTTCTTCTGAGATTAACTATGCCTAATTTGATCTTATGATGGCTTGTAGGTGATTCCAAACTGGTGCGCCACCCACCCCGATTGCTGGGCTGCTATAGTGGACAAATGGTTGGATGCGGACTGGCAGAGGGCGCACCAAGAGAAAAGCGAGCACCGTATGATGATGCCAGGTGTACCTCACCATCAGGGCAGCACCAGCCTCAGCAAGTATGTGAAGACATATGTAAGTCTCCACCATTTGTCTTATCTAGCCGCGCTCAGTTTTGCATTATTTCTTACCACATGTTGTTGTCTTTCTCGCAGTCGGCGGCGCACGGTGGCCAGCCAATTAGCCAACTCACGGCGTATGCTCTGGCCCACATGGGCCCGACAAAGTCCAACATCGAGTACAACCCGGTTGCGGGCCCAGAGGCGTACACCAACTCCAGCGTCCACACCCGCCTCACTTCTTACACGGAGGCGGCAAGGTCAGTCCATGGGCCCGACTACGATCCGAGGATCGAGGAGCGCCTTGATCCTGAGCTCGTGATGAGGGTGGGGGAAGGCAAGAAGCATGGACGTTTCTGGATTGGCGACGACATCCTCGACACGGGCTCTACTCCTCCTCTCCACCGCCTCTGAGCAGCGAGCACAAGCTCTAGCGTGCCCATAAGGCAACGGCTGTCATCGGTGGCGGCACTCTAGGTAAGTATTCCTGTTTTATTCGTCGTTCTTTGTCATTTATATTCCTTAGCTATGCATTATTGAAACATTGGTGTCAAATGTTGCAGGCCGAGCTGCAGCAACTTTGGTCCCAGCAGGAGGCCTAGCTGGCTGAGCGGGAGGCCGAGCGTCAGAGGCTACAAGCTTTGGAGGCCCAGCAAGCAGGTTTGCCCCAGTTCGTGCAACAACTTGGGCTGCAACAAGGTTGGGAGATCCCAGCCAACCTGCTTGCACCACCACCACCACCACATCGTCCAGATTCTACTCCAGTGAGTATGAGTACGGATGCTTTACTTTCTATGCTCATGCTTAGTGTCAAACCTAGTGATGGCCTTCGTGCCGGATTTGTTGATGTGTGGGCCTTCGTGCCGGGTTTGTTGATGTGTCGGCCTTCGTGCCGGAAATGTGGTTGTCGGCCTTCGTGCCGACGTTTTTCTTGCAGGTTTTGGAAACCTCCCCGTGCAGGGGAGGTGCTGCCGAAATTTTCAACTTTTCTTTAAACTGCTTACATTTTTATCTTGTCACTCACGTGCAATCTCTTCTCTTTTGTGCAGCATCAATCGGGGGCGGCGTCGAACCATCTCGGAGGGTCGCCGGCATCGCAAGTTGGGGCGTCGCAACCCTCACATTCGCCGTGAACCGCTTCCAGAGTCGGTTTTATGTAGGCATGCCTTTATGTATTGAACTTGTGGTTTGTAATATATTGTGGATTTCAGACATAATTGGTCGTTTATGATATATATATGTGGTTTCTGATATATTGTGTTGAATTGTGGTTTCTAATATATATATATATATATATATGCACTGTTGTTTACATGGAAAAGCAAAAAACAAAAAAAATTTGTTGTGGCTTTGCCGAGTGCAATGACCATTGCACTCGGCAAAGCTGGGAAAATAGCAGCAACAATTTCCCAGATTTGCCGAGTGCAATGGCCATTGCACTCGGCAAAGAAAATTTTTTAAAAAATAAAAACAGGCTTTGCCGAGTGCCTCGGCGCTATGGCACTCGGCAAAGAATTTTGAAAAAAAAAAGAAAATTCTTTGCCCAGTGTTGCACTCGGCAAAGAAATTAAAAGAAATTTTAAGATGGCGTGAGCCTTCGGCCAACGGCCGTCAATCCTTTGCCGAGTGCCAGCTTGACACTCGGCAGCCGAGTGTCCGAGATTTGGCACTCGGCAAAGCAGGCTTCACCGTGAAAAGGTTCGACGGAGCCTCTTTGCCGAGTGTTGCACTCGACAAAGGATTTGCCGAGTGCATGAGTGCCTTTGCCGAGTGCATGGGGCACTCGGCAAAGCGTGTGGCTGCTGTAGTGATAACTTGCATGGCTATGCGCCTAGGGCGATCCGGAACTGTAAACCATTGAATTACTAGGTATGATGGTTAGTGTCTCATTGCATCTTATGTCTCAGTAAATTTTCTTTGATTTTGCCTAAGTTGTTGTTGTAAACTGTAAAGCGACTACAATGCGTCTCTGGATCTGCCCCCATACCATAACTACTTCCACAAGTAGGGTGAAAATCCTTCATAATAATAAGAAAACATTTAACATGTTCTCGTGTAGTATATATGTATATCAATATATGGTACTATATATTTTGTTGAGAGCACGTGCAACAACAATATCACTCATTACAAGAGGTACCATAGTGTATCACACTAACCAGTTTCGGTATGCAGACAATATCTTGACGCACACGAAAGTTATTCGTATATAGTAGTAGTAGTATGAGTAATAGCCAGAACAAGAAAACACAATATGAATAATATAAGTGGCTTAGCAACGTGCATGTTCACGTTGCTCCCGCGAGATGTTGCGTGAATGCATCTCAGGTTCAGACATGGCGACATTTGATGGGGCCCTTGATGTCGGGAACGCCAAAAACCGTAGTTGTGTAATTGCAGTAGCACGTTGTGATGCTTTTGAGTGAGCCACTAAGTTGCAGAATAGTGCCATGTTTTGCGTACGCTTCGACGGCTGCGTCATACTCAAGAGAGTTTGTAAAGCCGATAGGACACACGTCTTGCGGTGGTGGCGGTGTGTGCGTTGGAGATGGCGGCGGTGGAGGTACCGATGAAGGTGGTGGAGGTGTCTTCGAAGGTGGTGGTGGAGGCATCAATGAAGGTAGCGGTGGCGGTGGAGGCAACGTTGAAGGTGATGGAGGAGGTGGTGGAAGAGTTGGGGCTGGTGTTCGTGCAGGTGTTGGAGCTACTGTGGGTGCATGCGTCGAAGCTATCGTAGGTGCTGGAGTTGGGGCTAGCGCTGGTGCGCGTGTTGGTGTAGGTGTTGGAGTCGGTGTGGGTGCACGTGTTGGAGCCAGCGTAGGTGCTAGAGTCGGGGCTGGTGTCAATGCCAACGTAGGAGCACGAGTTGGGGCTGGTGTCGGCGTGCGTGTTGGCGTAGGTGTTGGAGCCGGTGTGGGTTCATGCACCAGAGCCAACATAGGTGCTTGAGTTGGGGCTGGTGTCGGTGCATGAGTTGGGGCTGGTGTTGGTGTAGGCGCTAGAGTTGGTGTGGGTGCACGTGTTGGAGCCAGCGTTGGTGCTCGAGTTGGGGCTGGTGTCGGTGCCACTGTAGGTGCACGAGTTGGGGTTGGTGTCGGTGCGCGTGTTGGTGCAGGTGTTGGAGCCGGTGTGGGTGCACGGGCTGGTGCCAGTGTAGGTGTTCGAGTTGGGGCTGGTGTCGGTGCCATAGTAGGTGCACGAGTTGGGGCTAGTGTCGGCGCGTGTGTTGGTGCAGGAGTTGGAGCCAGTGTGGGTGCGCGCGTCGGAGCCAGTGTAGGTGCACGAGTTGGGGCTAGTGTCGGTGCGCGTGTTGGTGCAGGTATTGGAGCCGGTGTGGGTGCATGTATCGGTGCCACCGTAGGTGCACGAGTTAGGGTTGGTGTAGGTGTTGGAGCCGGTGTTGTTGCATGCGTCGGAGATAACGTAGGTGCTTGAGTTTGGGCCGGTGTCGGTGCCACCTTAGGTGCACGAGTTGGGGCTGGTGTCGGTGTGCGTGTTGGTGCAGGTGTTGGAGCCAGTGTGGGTGCACGCACTGGAGCCAGCATAGGTGCTTGAGTTGGGCTCGGTGTCGGAGGTGGTGTTGGAGCTGGTTTGGGCGCACGTGGCGGTGACCGTCCCTGAGCCTGAACAGAGGCTGCGAGCATGAGTGTCACGGCGAGGAACAGTAGGCGGCGGCGGGCCACAAGGGAAGGCAATGACTTGGACGCCATGGCCGCTAGCGGCGGACCCATGTTCTCAACCGTGTTCTTCTCTGTGTGTGCATGCCTTGAAGTCGAAGCGTACTGACCATACCCATATTTATAGCCTAGCAGCTAGCCCGGCAGTCTTGTGCATTGGCCATTGGCCCTTGGCCCTAGCTTAGCTTGCGCACCGGGCGTCGTCGCCAGCCGGGTCGCCAAGCATTGCAAGTGCCAAGTGGGGGCATATTTTCGCGTCATATTACGTACGGGTACTTTGCCGGACGGAACAGTAGGTTGAAGCGTAAATTTCCACCGCGTGGACGTGCCCTTATATACGGTCAATGCAATTATTATTGCTTGTGGACTTGGCAGATCGAAGTGCAACTCCGCAGAACGCACGCTCCACGTATACGTACACGTGCCGATGTGCGTGCGTACACGTGCCGATAGTATATAGTACTTGTCAACTTGTGTGTATATATGGACAAGAAAATCTCCAAGAGCTATCGAGGTCTATCTATATAGGATTTCTCTCAGGATAATTTGGAAACTCCAAAACCTCTGGGATCCCAGACTTTTCACTGGGTGGGTAATCTATGGGGATATCACTCTAATTATCATTCTAGTTCTTGGTAGAGATGGCAATGGGTCGGGTGGAGCCTCCACGGACCCACCCCTGAAACCCGCCAAGGAAACCCACCCTGAACCCAAACCCCAGTTCGGGTGGAAATGCGCCCCCGCCCCTGAACCCGACGGGGAACCCGACACCCGAGGCAAGGGCGGCAGCGGCGAAGCAGGGCAGGTACGGCGCGACCCGCTCGGTCGAATTTCTCGGCCTCCGCGGGGGCTAATTTGTCTCGCTCGTCTCGTCTCTGCTGAAGAAATTAGAGGGCAGACGGCAGAGGATCCGGCGGCGGGGACTTGCCGCGTCCTCGAGGGTGGCAGGGGCGGCAGTGGTCCGACTGACGGCGGCTACCGCAGGGCTGCAGAGAAGTCCTGATGCAGCAGCTTAGGGGCGGCGTCACGGCGGACCAGCAGGGGCGGAGAGGGCCGCAGGGGTGGCGGCGAAGGACCGTAGGGGCAGCGGCGCAGCAGCTCGTGCTCGTCAATCGCCAGGGGCGGGGCACCTTGCCCGTGCGGCTGCGGCGTGCGGCTGCGCCTGCGCCTGCGGGAATAAGAAGAGGGGGGGGGGGGGGTCAAAACCCGTACCCAACCCACCCCGTTTTGGGTCCCCGAACCCGAAAACCCACGGGGCGAGATTCAGACCTGCCCCCACTCCCGCCTGGTCTAAAACCCATGGGTTTCGGGTCCAGACCCAACCCGTTGTCATCTTTAGTTCTTGGTGGGGGGTTTCTATCCCGGGGTTTTGCTCCCCCTTCTTCCAAAAGTGCCCTTAACGAAAAACTTGCGCTTCGGCCACGTTCGAAAAAAAAGTCTATCTATAGATAGGACCATGCAAGAAGAAGGAGAAGCTGATCCACCGAGAGTACGTACGTACGTACGTACGTAATCCCCTAGACGAGAGCGAGGTCATCGTTTGGTAGCTAGTCCCGAACGAATGATCGATGCAATAACGGAAAGCACTACCAGCCTAGCTAGCCACTAATAACTCTCAACAGTATCGGGATGGACTTTGTTAGCTATAGCTGACTGAATGCGGATTGGAACGGGCCGGTCAAGATTATGTGCGCCTAACTCTGATAGGCCGAGGGATGCTACAGTGCCACTAACCAGTACACATGCACAGAGTCACACACACAGACCATGTGACGGATGATGCATGGTTTCTCCGAGGCAGTCACACACGTACACGGAGGAGCAAGTATAATAAGGGGTTGTAAGTGGATTGTATGCTGACGTGGAGGAGAAAGGAGAAATGAGCTGTAAGTTTACAGCCAGCTTATATATAAGAACCAAAAAAATTCTATGAGACATATAAATGGGCTGTAAGCGCAGGCTAATTATTATACGAGTGGGCTGATAAATTGGTTGTAAGTTTCCACACAACCAGCAGTCGGTTGTATTATTAGCCTTGCTCTTAGTGGTTACAAGAGCCTTAATAGCACATCAGATCCAGGGTTTGACTCGTCGTGGGAGTGATTTTTCCATGATTTAATGACGCCGTGCTTTCAGTGGTAGGTGATGTTTTCGTCGACAACGAGACGCCTGTGGTGACTTCGTCAATCTCGAGGATTTGACGACCCAGTCTTCGAAGATGATCAAAGGGGTAGAGTTTTGTATGCGTGCGTTCATAAGGCGAGTGTGCGTGCGTTGTGTCTGTGTTGTACTATGTCATTCGTAAAAAAAAAGATAAATATAGTTAAACATTATAAGTATTTGTGTTGTGCCGTGTAATTCACAAAAAAAGATAGATATAGTTTAACTCCTTGCAAAACGAGAGGTGCACATATTTTGAGACAGGAGAAAGTATATCTAAATGGGCAATAACATCTAGCCGTTTGTCAACATGTTTATTCTGGATTTGTAGTTTCCATACAAAAAAAAAACAGGAAACTAAATTGCATGGTACGCAAGCAATTGCATCCCTACCAAAAAAAATCTAGAAAATTTTAAAAAAGCAATTGATGTATAAACATGTTTTAAAACTTTGCATAATAAAAATATGACACGCAACCAGCATGAATGCAACATACATTAATGTTTTTTTTTGAATCAACATACATTAATGTTGAATGCATTCATTTTATGCATTAGTACTGGTTGTGTATTTTGATTTATATTAATTGTGAAAAGTTTTCAAAACATGTTTACATATCAATTAGAATGTTTAGATAATTTTCTATATTTTTGGATAGTTTTTCAATTTTAGCTAAATCTATTTTTAAGTATTTAGGGATATTTTTACCAGATCTGAATATTTTATTTGAATTTTTCATATCCAAATCTATCTGTAGTTTTTTTTTGAAATTTTAAAAGGTCATAGACTATTTTTTGTGATTTTAAAACTTTATCAAATATTTACCCACTTTTTAACTAAAAAGAACAAAATGTTTTTCAAAACCACAGGGAAGTAATTTGAATAGCTTTGAGGGTTTTTTTTGGGTGGGTGGGGGGGGGGGGGGTTTAAGATATCTGGTTTTGAGGGGCTTTTTGTGTGTGTGGGGGGGTGGGGGGGGGGCTGGGGGTAAGATATCTAGTTTTTTAGTTCGAGGAAGAAAATCAGATAATTTTTTTGAGACCTAGTTATAGGCGCAGACGTTCACATACACGAGCGCATACTTATTTCTATGAACACACGCACATGCACCTTACCCCTATGAGCACCTCCAAAGAACCGGAGTTGGAGGGGCATGTCATCTACCACCGAAAGAATAGCATTGTTGAATCCTGGATTAAATTCAGGAAAATACGAGCAGTCGTGTTAAGTCGGAGACTGAACCCAGTTGAACAGGTTCCACAATAAGAAACTCAACCATCTAAGCTATCCTAAACTCGCAAGAAAATTAGATAATTTAGGGAGGTAGAATAATCTTTTTTTTTCTTTTTGGCCCATACGGCGGCTACACCTGCGCATGTCTCTGCTTGGGCCAAAGGATGACACGTCGTCCGCCCAACCATTCATCAATAAGGCTGGACGAAAAACTCTGCTCGCTCGCCTCGTGGCTGACTTGGCTCGACTCGGCTCGACTCGTTATCGATCAAGATTTTAGCTCGTTAGTTATAACAAGCCAGCTCGTGAGCCAAACGAGTCACGCTTCCAGGAAAAAGTTATCATAACTTATATTAGTTTTGTATTACTGGTTGATGACTGGTCTAGACTCTATAAAGTAGGGATTATTATGACTTTATCATTTTGTTTTTAATGGATGTATGGATAGTCGATCATGGACACATTTTGTATGGTACGGAGTATGTACCATGGATGTATGATGTAATATTATATTATATTATATTATATTATATTATATTATATTATATTATATTATATTATATTATATTATATTATATTATATTATATTATATTATATTATATTATATTATATTATATTATATTATAGTAGTATATAGGTTAGTACATATGAATATTTTGTTCGATTTAAGGTTGTTGGATGTCTTACTTTTGTATTATTACTATTCTCAAGCTTTAGATAAATATAAATATTATATTTTATGTATTTTTTATACCTAGCTCGCGAGCTTAACGAGCCAACTCGAGCTAAGGTGGCTTTCTGACTTGTTAAAATAACACGACTCGTTATCTTAATGAGCCAGAACAAGCCGAGCCGAGCTAGCTCGCTATCTAGCCCTATTCATCTATCAGGCCTTGTAGCAGCTCATCCGCAAAATTAAAGGAGCCGTCGCCCTGTTCGCTTAGCTTATAAGCCATATTTTTTCAGTAAACGAACAATATTTTTTTCTCTAACAACAAATCAGCTAATAGTACTTTCAGCCATGACTTATCAGCCAAGCGAACAGGGCACGTGTACATGACAGCCGAGCGAAAAATGCCATAAAAAATCCCCCTGGTCATAAAAAGGGTAATATTTAGTCAATCAAATCTTTAAAACTATAAACATATAACTATCAGTTTAAAAACATGTAAAGTTGTATGTGCATAGTTATACTTGTGAATATTTGGATTTTTTTTAATTTAGTATTTGCAAAATCTCACTCTACACATATAACTCGCATATTCTAATTGTTTCATGACATTCTTTTCGATGTAACATCTGTTTCCTTTTATTTTAAGTAGGAGAAATTTTCTTTTGATGTGAAGAGAACGTCTTGAAAAATGTTATACTCTAATGAGAGAATTCTTTATTTGACACCAGACAAATGACTCATTCCATTCTTGGTCCTCAAAAAATTTTCGTTCCCTATTTGACACCGAGTTCAACTTTCGTTCCTTATATGACACTCCGTCGGGTTTGCCATCCGTGAACCGTTAACTGACATGTGGCCCCCACCACCCTTCTCCCCTTAACTGACATGTGGACACCAGACAAAACGACGGCGGCGCTTGGACGGGGCGCATCCGCGCGTGGAGGTGGCAGCGCAGGCGCGCTCGCGCGGCCAGGGGCGCGTCCCATCCCCGCGGGAAGGAGCTATCGTGGCAGCAAGGCGGCGGCGGCGGCTCCAGGGCCGCACGGTGCCACCACGTCGAGCTTCTCCGACTCTCTGAGTGCTCCAACTATGACGGGCTCTCGTCTCGAGCGTCGCCGCCGCCGCGAAGTCCGAGCCCGCGCCAGAGAAGAAGGCTGCCAAGGAGGCCGGCGTCCCTCGGTGTGCGGCTCGCAGGTTCCTCAACGCCATCTTCAATGGCAGGCCTGAGCCGCCAACGCCGCCGTCGTCGTCACGGGGGCGGAGTCCACGTGCTCCACGGCGTCCTACTCGCGCTCAGGTCGTCCAGGAACTGGAGCAGCAGGAGGCGAGTTGGGCATCGTCGTTGTCACGGTGGGGACGTGGATCGACTCTTACGCGACGGCGCGGGCGTCGTCGTCGTCGTCGTCACGGCAGGGATGCGCCACCGTTGTAGACGCGTCGCCGCCGTGGGGATGCGCCCCGGCCGAGCGTCGTCAAGCTCGCATCCTTGGTCCTCGTCTCCGAGCGGACGCGCCACCATCGCAGATGCGCCACCGCGGCGCGAGCTCGCCCCTACTGCGCGTCGACGCCATGGGGACGCGCTGCGGCCGAGCGCCATCGCCACGGGGATAGGACGCGCCCCTGGCCACGTGAGCGCGCCTGCGCCGCCACCTCCACGCGCGGATGCGCCCCGTCCAAGCGCCGCCGTCGTTTTGTCTGGTGTCCACATGTCAGTTAAGGGGAGAAGGGTGGTGGGGCCCACATGTCAGTTAACGGTACACGGATGGCAAACCCGACGGAGTGTCGTATAAGGAACGAAAGTTGAACTCGGTGTCAAATAGGGAACGAAAATTTTTTGAGGGCCAATGTCAAATAAGGAATTCTCTTTACTCTAATGTACGTTTTTTTTCGCGCACGGCCGTGCATTTTGCACGTATTTATTTCATTAAAAAAGACAGAGCGAAAATAAAATAAGTCTTAAAAAAAAAGGCGGCAAGCCTAGGCTTGCCTGATACCTACCCAAACAAAAGCCGAAGTTGATGTTGAAAACTATTTTACATCAGAATATCACGACAGTTGATAGATGCTTGTTGGCTAAGGGCATGTTTGTTTTACCGGCCAAATAACTTTGCCTGCTGGACAACAGTCCTAAGCCGCCGAATTTGGTCGCTTGGCGACTAGGATCGTTGGGTCGCGAACCAAACAGGTCCTGATTCCAAGGGGGGCTTAGACAGGAGAGAAATCATTTATATAGTCCGTGCGTTGCTATGGAACAACTAAATTTTTATACTAAAAATATATGGATCGCATGAATGATATATTTAGATAACTAATATATGTATATATACTCAAAATAATCTTTAACGGCACACCATTGCTAGGCAAGCAATCATTTAGCTTGTTTAAATAACGGCAGTACATTGTTTCTATTTAATTGTCAACGTCTAAAATAATCTTTCATCATTTAACATTGGACAAATGTGAGCTCGGCGCTTTTTGATATATCAATTTATAGATGCATTAATCTAAAACAAATTTGAATTGAAACAAAGGGAACTTGTAATAACCAGCACGTGCAGTTTCTTTTAGATACAATTTGAACATATTGTTTTCACTAGTACAGAAACAAGCTGTACTTCTGGTTGGAAAACCCCTTCAGTCCCGGTTTTTCAACCGGGAGCACGAATCCGGGACTAAAGGATCCTCCTTTAATCCCGGTTTCTCGCCCAGGACCAACCGGGGCTAAAGAGGCCTCCCGACCTGGCCACGTGGGCCTGCCCTTTAGTCCCGGTTGGTATTATCAATCGGGACTAAAGGTTTTCTTTTTTTTTTCTATTTTCAATTGATGATTCGTTTTGGTTTTCGAATACGCATTCTACGCTGCTAATAATATACGTATTCTACACGTTTATAATGTTCGAACATTTTGTACAAACTAAAGTATAAAACTAATGTATATATTACATGTATATACATATATTGTACGTTATTTTATTTACATATAATATGTATGTATATATATATATATATATATTACAAATAAAGCTTCATTATATATTCTATCATATCCTTGGGATAACAAATTTACTCTATCTGGTTTGGCTTCCATGTTTTGTTCATGTCATTGTAGAACTTGCCGGCGGGGTTTAGGACCTGGTCATTAAAAAATCCTGCTATGGTCTCTTAAATTGCTTTTAGTTGGTCACGTTGTATGACTTTTCTTTCAACCATAGAGTCTTTAATAAAAGTTAAAGAATATATATATATATATATATATATATATATATATATATATATATATATATATATATATATATATATATATATATATATATATATATATATATATATGTGTGTGTGTGTGTGTGTGTGTCACATGATTACTTATATATATGAGCAATAAAAGAAATTATGAATATATGAATATATTTATATAACATACTTTGAGGATCTCTTCAGGAGCTCTTTTTGCATACGTCATGATGAACTTGCAAATATAGTATCCGCAATAGTTGGTCCCCTGTTCTTGCCTCAGAACCCACTTTTACGAGAAAAAAGATCTGGTGAATTGAAAGCATGTATGGTGTTAATTAAATTACATCTAGTGGCGCCTTGCAATATTTCATGTGGTGTTCTTCAATGAAACTTTTTCAAACACTGCGCCCAATAAAATAAAAAATTAATTTAGCATTTAATAATTGTTGCAGTTAAGAGATCAAGGTATATATAGTTGCTAGAGAGACCAAATGACCATTGGATAATATCTATCATGTCTTGGTACTCTATTTGCTGTTTTCTTAACGAGTCTAAGATGCTCAACCGACTATTGGCCATATCGATGACCATCAACATCCAATAATTGCTGCATATGTTTTTATACACAAATATGATTGACATTAACTAGAGTCAATATATATATATATATAGCTAGTAAGCAAATAATTGAATAAATATCCATATGATCGATATTAATTATTTAACACTCACTTGAAGTTGTAGGGAAAGAGTATGTCCTTGTTTTGTTGGTTCACTAAGAACCTAATGAGATTTTTCTCAAGTTCAGCTTTCCATTGAGGCGGGGGATTATGATGTTTGAATACGACATTTGGATCAACGAAACCAACATCATTATCCTTTCTCTTTCTGAGTTCTGTCATCTCATATCTGCATATATATAAAAATATAGTGTGAGGATATATAATTTATATATATACATATAGCTTTATATATATACAGTTTAATAGTAGAAAAATAATCACACTTATAGATAATAGTAGCTAATGAGACTTTTGTCGAGAGAGTCCAGGTGGCATAGTTGGTGTAATTCTAAAAACTCGACATATATAACGTCATCGCCACGGAAGTAATGTTGGTTTCTAACTCTGACAGAAACAAATGTCTCTCCCCGTTCACATGCCGCCATGTACCACTTGTTTAGCAGGTACATTTGTGTACTCAGTTCACCTAAGGCCTCAGGGTTGTATAAACTCTTTTCATGTTCAAATTTCTTCCAAGGATCTACTTTCGGAGCAAATGGTACTTCAGTGAGCACTTGGGCAAGGTCTAAACCAGTATACTCGTAAAACTGAACCAGGTCCTCAAAATCGACGTCCAGTATGTCTAAGTTTGAACCATATTCATTACGAATGACAAGAGGGGGGACTGATTGTTGCGATTGTTGTCCGAGTTGTGCAACACCTTTCCCTGCTCTAGTCTTTTTCTGCGCCGCCTCAAATGACTTGGTAAGAGAGCGGTCATAGTCCGATTTTGGTAGGGTCTTTTGAGATTCCCGCTTTTTCTGGTCCACCTTCTTTCTTAGAAGATCTAGAGGTAGGTAGAATTATGGTTTCTCCGGGTTCTCCCTCGTTTCTCGTTGCTTTCTTACTTTTTCGAAGAAACTGTTCACATCTTTTTGTACTGCAGCATTTAATTCCTTTTCACTTTTCTCGTAAGACAATTTTTGGGGAATAACTAGATTAGAGGAGACTTTCTTCTTTGCCGGCTGGTGGGCCAACGGCTTCGTTTGCGGGGAGGACCTCTTAGGAGCTGGCTGCTTCTTGGTCATCAAGGGAGGCGGGGCAGTCGTTGGAGACTTCCTTGGAGGCGTTGGAGACCTCCTTGGAGGTGGCGGTGATGGAGACCTTCTTGGAGGCGTTGGAGACCTCCTTGGAGGTGGCGGCGGTGGCGGCATTGCATAATCATTGCCCGGAGCACTATGATGATCTAGAGATTGAATAATTGGACTTAGGTTGGCAGAGGCCCTGCTATGTGAGTACAAAAAAGAATAATTAGGTATAAGAAATTGTTATTATTAATCATGCATGTCAATAGAAAATTAATGAAAAAATTATTTCGTTCACTTTTGTCCGCACCTATTGTCTGGCAGTTAAGGAAGCGGCGGTGGACTAGAGACCCTAGGAATAATGATGTAGTGCTTGCGCTATAGTATGAATGTCTTCTCTACTTCTCCTAGAGTCTTCTCCCCATCATCTCCTAGAATGTCAAGAGCCATATCACTAAAACCTTTGTTAACTCTATCCACTGAGACGCTAATATATCCAGGTGGTATTATTGTCCCATGGATTCTTGGTGTCTTGGTAGGATCTAGAGGAGAAAAAACATCGAGAGCCACCATGATTGTGGCATTCTCTTTTGGAATATATAGCTCACATGATGTAAACGGTGCAGTGATGTCATACACGGGGAAACGTAGCATTGCGTCATCTTGATTTGGCAACTCTGTGAAAGCGCAGCTGCTTTTCAACTAATCAGGGGGGCTAATATTAATGTTGATTCCTAGATCTGATGCCTGCCTTTGGGCACTCATTGCTATTTGCACTTGCTTTATGATTTTGTCCTACATTCTAGCTTGCATGTCTTTTTTACGCTCCTGTGCTTGAAGCAACGCCTCCCGTGACTCACGAACACATTCCTCCAACCTGCTGATCCACGTTGCTTCCTTATCCTTCCTTCTCTACCGGCTTCTGTAGGTATCTCTGTCATTAGGGAAACCATGCTCCCACGAAATATTCTGTCCTAAACCTCTCGTTCAGCCACTGTGTTCAGCAGTCCCGATGGCATACATTAGTTCATCCTTCTCTCTATTGGGCCTGAACGCACCAATAGCTTTAGCTTATAGAGCATAAGAAAATTTTTGTATTGCTCTTTTGAGTTTTGGGCCAAGAACCAGCTTCCCGGTCTCTAGGTCTAGTCTTCCTCCATGAGCGAAAAAACAATTTTTGCGCGTTTGGGCCAATTGAGTGATTCTGGTGTGATACCCTTGGCAAGAATGTCCGCTTCCATTTTTTCCCACTTAGGAATGACAGTCACGTAGCCACCTGATCTCATGCCATGGTGGCATACCTTCTGTCGGGCATTCTCTTGGTTCCTTCTCACCCGTTCCTCACCCTCTTCCGATGTCTTGTACTGTACAAAATCATTCCAGTAGGGCCTCAACTTCGCGAGCAGGCCCCTAGTATTGAAATTGGGTGTTAGGTTCTTCTTGACGTATTTAGTGTATAGGGATTTCTTCCAAGTCTATAATTGTGTGGCCATCTTCTTCATAGCCCACTTTTGAACTAGCTCCTTCAATTCATCATCGTTGATATCATCATAATCATCCGCTTGCAACATGAAATGTTGAAAGATATCATCCCAAATTAAATTCTTATCAAGATCAGAGACAAAACTAACATGAGGCTCGTTGATCTTTTGCTTCCATTCATGGACACTGATCAGAAGTCTGTCCCTTACAAGGTACCCACAGTGTTGCACAAATTTCCTTGCATGTGGACCAAGTGGTTCGTCTATCTCGATATTTGTCGACGAAATATGGTCGGCAGTCTACCTAAGGGTATGCCCAAGGTAGTAGATTATCGGTAGACAGATGCACAAGCTATAAACAAGATGGTGACACAAGACAAACACGATGTTTTATCTAGGTTCGACCGCCGTGAAGGCGTAATACCTATGTCCTGCGTCTGATTGTATTATTGTATGTCAATGAGAGGTCTGATGGAGATATCCACTAGGGGACCCTTGCCTCTCCTTATATACTTTAGAGGGGCAGAGTTATAAGTAAAGTAGCCTATTTGGTACTATATAATGTCTTGCGGTGCACGCTGAGCAGCGCCGTGCATGCCTTGATCTTGTGGGCTGGGCCACCTCTGATGGTGCGGCCCATGTCTTGTCTTAAGGATACCGGGGGCTATACCCCCATAGCTAGTCCCTAAGCCTGACAGTAGGTGACGTAGTCGCATGGTGCCAGGGTCAGAAAGTAGAAGACTAGCCGAGCAGGCAGCTAGTCCCCGGGCGTAGCCTCGAGATGAGAACAAGCACATTCACCGCAAGGTGAAGTGTGCCCACTTAGTCCCCAAGCCTGTTGGAAGATGAAGAATGAATCTTGTAGCCGGGTCAAAGAAAAAGAAGTCTGAAAGCTTTACCGATGTTGTCCGACCTGCACGTATCAAGACCCCAGACGTGCTACCCAAGATCAGCACCTTGATTCGAATACCATGGAGCAGCTTGATAGCACACCGATGAGACGTAGCAAGATCCGAGCAGCAAGGGAGTCCTCGGTGTCGCTGGCGATGATCGAGCACCGAGGAGCAAGGAGTCCCCGACGTCGCTGGCGATGTCCGAGCACCGAGGAGCGAGAAGTCAACGGTGTCGCTGGCGATGACCGAGCACCGTGGAGCGAGACATCCCCGGCGTAGCTGGCGAGGTCTGAGCACCGAGGAGCGAGGAGTCCCCGGCGTCGCTGACGATGATCGAGCACCGAGGAGCGAGGAGTCCCCGATGTTGCTGGCGATGACCGAGCACCGAGGAGCATGGAGTCCCCGGCATCGCTAGCGATGACCGAGCATCGAGGAGCAAGGAGTCCCCGGCATCGCTGGTGATGACCAAGCACCGAGGAGCGTGGAGTCCCCAATGTCGCTGGCGATGATCAAGCACTGAGGAGCGAGGAGTCCCTGGCGTCACTAGCGATGATCGAGCACCGAGGAGCGTGGAGTCCCTAGCATTGCGGGCGATGTCCGAGCATCAAGGAGCGAGGAGTCCTCGACGTCGCTGGTGATGACCGAGCACCGAGGAGCGAGGAGTCCCCGACGTCACTAGCGATGACCGAGCACCGAGGAGCGAGGGTCCCCGGCGTCACTGGCGATGACCGAGCATCGAGGAGCGAGGAGTCCTCGGCGTTGCTAGCGATGACCGAGCACCATGGAGTCCTTAGCACCACTAGCGATGACCGAGCACCGAGGAGCGAGGAGTCCTCGGTGTCGCTAGCGATGTCCAAGCACTGAGGAGCGAGGAGTCCTTGGCGTCGCTGGCGATGTCCGAACACCGAGGAGCGAGGAGTCCCTGGCGTCGCTGGCGATGACTGAGCACCAAGGAGCATGGAGTCCCCAGTGTCGCTGGTGATGACCGAGCACCGAGGAGCGAGGAGTCCCTGGCATCGCTGGTGATGATCAAGCACCGAGGAGTCCCCGGTGTAGGCGATGATGTCCAAACACCGAGGAGTCCCCGGTGTAGGCGGCGATGTCCGAGCACCGAGGAGTCCCCAGCATAGGCGGTGATGTCCGAGCACTGAGGAGTCCTCGGTGTAGGCAGCGAGGTCCGAGCACCAACGTAGTTGACGACGTCCGTGCGGTGAAGTGTGCCCACTTAGTCCTCAAGCATGAAGAATCCGAGCGCTGAGGAGTAACCGGCGTAGCTGGCGATGAAGCACGAGTGATGAACAGTCTGGTCAATTGGTCGGCGACAAAGTGAACATTAAGTAGAAACGACCGGTGAATAGTCCGATCAACTGGTCAGCGACGGAGTCCATGAACCAAGCGGTCCGACTAGTTGATCGGTGGAGAAGTTCGAGCACCAGGTAGTCTGAGCACTAGGTGCTCCGATCACCTGGACGATGATCCTGCAATACAA
The DNA here is from genome assembly GCF_019320115.1 of Miscanthus floridulus. NCBI lineage: Eukaryota > Viridiplantae > Streptophyta > Magnoliopsida > Poales > Poaceae > Miscanthus > Miscanthus floridulus. The sequence continues at coordinate 40,573 of NW_027097198.1, read as the reverse complement.
ATATGGAGAACAGTAGTACATGATGTAAAAATATATGAACTCCAGAGAAAAAATAGCGTATGTAGCTCGACAATCAGTTGGAGCGAAGATGTATTTATGTTTAATATAAACCGCCTAAACAGTTAGTGTGTAGCTGAGTCTCTAGCCCTAGCTAGCCCATAGTCCATAACATCGAGCGCGGAGCCCGTGCACGTGTAGGAGGAACAGGCGTGACCAAGGAGCCGCTGTCGACCACCCATAACGCAGAGGGCAGACGCTCGTGCACGTGTAGGGAGGAGCCAGAGACAGGGCCGTCTTTGGAGGCGTCCGAGCATCAACGTGACTGTTCGAGGGTTCGCCTTAGACTTAGCTGTATGTCATCTTTAAGATGGTATACATGAAAGAAAAACATTTGGAGAGTAAACATAGAGAAAACAGCTCGGAGAAATATTATGATGATATACGAAGATTGGAGAATATTTAGAAAAATATTAAAGTGCCACTTAGCTTTAGATAGAATGTCTGGTCGGCGGCGTATGGCATTATCTGGTCGGTGTTGACGAAGTTGCCCGGCACTCGAGCTTTCCGAACTGTCATCATGGCGGCTGTCGTGGTTGTCACGGCGCTGTTCTTCGCGGCGATCATCATTGCGACGCGGTAGGTGGTCGGAGTAAGTAGTCCGGGCGACATCGTCCTAATCGATGGAGTTGAGCAGGTCAGTGTTGTCGATCTACCTCCTTTTGTAGCGAGGAAGCGAACGACGGGTTGTCGGCGTGGCTAAAGACGATGCTGGTGTGGCCAAAGCCAGATCCAACATGGTCGGAGCCATAGCTGATGCTGGTGAAGCAGTGGTCGACACAGATTAGATCTACGCCTCCTCCGTGGTCATGGTGATGAAGTTGTCGGAGCCAGTGGTCTAGGTGATCCGCCCGATGGTGAACGTGAGGCCGTTCGGCGTAGCCATTGAACCGAGGATGATGACCATCTTGTTCATCTAGGGAGCAGTATGCACACCCCCTACCTGGCGCGCCACTGTCAACGAAATATGGTCGGTAGTCTACCTAGGGGTATACCCAAGGTAGTGGATTATCGGTAGACAGATGCACAAGCTACAAACAAGATGGTGACGTAAGATAGATACGAGGTTTTATCCAGGTTTGGCCATCGTGAAGGCATAATACCTACGTCCTGTGTCTGATTGTATTATTGTATGTCAATGAGAGATCTGATGGAGATATCCACTAGGGGACCCCTGCCTCTCCTTATATACTCTGGAGGGGTAGAGTTATAAGTAAAGTAGCCTATTTGGTACTACATAATGTCTTGCGGTGCACGCCGAGCAGCGCCGTGCACGCCTTGATCTTGTGGGCTGGGCCACCTCTGATGGTGCGACCCATGTCTTGTCTTGAGGATACCGAGGGCCATACCCCCACAATATTGAATTTCGATATTATGTAGTGCCCCTCCAATGGCTTTTTCGGGCCTCAAATATTTTTGCTTTTCACCGTTGTGGTCGTCGATCCAGAGGGCTACGTATAAAAAAGAATAAATAAATATCATGTGTACACATAATAGATGATAGACATTCAAATATATATATATATAATATTCAAATATATATATAATATTCATATATATATATATATAAATATATATACCTCGCTAGTATTTTCTTGCACAATATTTTCTTGATTATTTTCAAGAGCCAGGTATTGACTCCCATCATCTACATCCTGCTGGTCACCATTGGCAAATTAAGTGCCGGTGTTGATAATATCCATCATTTCTTCATCCATGTTGTCTAGATTTTACACCACTAGATATATCTATAAAAAATAAAAACCATATATCTATAAAATGGATCGAGTCATGTGTCTAAAATTAATTAAATAACTACACTCAAAATTCAAGTCTCCAAAGCATAACTTTGATTTCTTATTTTCTAGAAATATTTATTGGCAAGTGATATATATAACAAATTTAGATATATAACAATATAAATTAATTATATAACCCTATTTTTTATGGTTTTCTTTAGGTTACATACAACGCGCCCCTAATAATTTCTACATGGTCAGATGCAACAAAAATAGTGTGCTGCATCAAAAAGTGAGGAGATGGGAAAAAATATGAGAAAACGCGGATACGATGTGCACATTTTTTTGGTAATATCTATGAAATGGTGGATAAAGAAGAACAAGCGTCGCAACAGAAGTTTGAACAAAACTTCTCCCTCCTTTAGCATTGTCGTCTACTTGTCTTGTTCACCGTAGTCCACTCATCGGCCCTTAATTTGCTTGCCTTGGCCAACACGAGAAGCATCGACACATGAAAGAAAAGAGTTGCTGGACCCCGGCCAGGTTTTGGGCTCTGTTTTAGGCTTGGGTTTGCAGCCAGCCCAGGTTTGCCGCAATAGAAACGGTGTCGGTCGCTTGGGGGAGTTGAGACTTGTGGAGGCCCGGGATCATGAAGTTGGACTACATTTCCGACGCTCATTTCCGACATTTGGGGCGGGCTATGACTACGGCCATGGCGTAGCAGGCACAAGAGCCGGCTCGACGGCTCAGCGCAAAATCGCGCAACAAAAATCAAAGAGCCATATCCCATTATAAGATTGCCAACACGAGGGCTCGGCACACGCATCCATCCAATTACAAAAGGGGTAATAAGAAGAAAAGGCGGTCACCATGGCGACGGTGCGGCTGGACAGCCGGAGACGAGAGCCACAGAGGCACGCACGTTCTCCGGTGTGGATGAGGATGAGCAAGGCGACGGCGGCATCAGCGAAGACCACTCCCAACCCGAACATGGCGGTGGCGGTGAGCTTGCACTTGAGGGAGCAGTTCTAGTGGTTCTTGATGGCATTGTCGGTGTGGCCAGGGAGGAGGCACGCGATGGCGGCCCGGTGGTTGCCGAGCCGCGTGTGGGCATGGATGATGGTGGCGTCCTCCTCGGGCATGAAGGGCCAGCACTCTGGTGAGGACGAGCGAGGTGGGCCAGGGATGAGGATGACGCGCGCTCCGTGAGGACGAGCGAGGCACGTGGGCCAGGGACGAGCGACGCGAGCTGCGGCGACGATGGATGAGGATGAGCGAGGCATGCCTTGGCCGGCTGGAGAAGAAGCGTGCATGCGCGTGGAGCCGGTGACAAGGCATGCGTGCGTGACAAGGCGAGGCTAGGGTGGTCGCCTGGGGGCGGCGGTGCTGTTCGATTGGATCTGGTGGAGAAGATGAGGCGACGGCGTGGCTTGGCGGCTACTGGATCCGGTTGGAGAAGAAGGCGCACTACGAGTTGAGGCGGAGATGACGACAAACAGCGTGGGGACGGCGGTGAAGATCAAAGCGAAGCGTGGCGGCGGTGACGTGGCCGGGCCAAGATCGATCGGGCGGCGGAGACAGAGAGGAAGAGAACTAGAGAAGGGAGAAGGACGTGGTTTATAAAGGAGAACCTTTAGTCTCGGGTGTAGCTAGGGCTCGGGCCTAAAGGTTTTTTAGTCCCGGGTGATAGTTAGAACCAGGACTAAAGGTATGACCTTTAGTCCCGGGTGTAGCCACGGCCTGGGAGTAAAGGGGATTTTGGCGGGCCGCAAAAACACAGACCATCTTCTGTCCCGGGTGGTTGATCCACCTGAGAGTAAAGGTGGGCTGCAGTTTGGCTTCCCGCTAGTTTCAAGCTCCATTTGTTTTTTTTATATAATTCTTTCTATAAAATGTTAAAGTCTTGTTAATTGTACAGTAAATTAAATACAAGTCATAAAATTGTTTTAAAAGAATATGGATTTACTTTTGCTTTATTGCACACAGGAAAATTGTGTGACCTAAAGTTTTTTGTTTTTTGTTATAAATATTGAAACATAATGTCATTAATAATTACTATTTTGTTAATGCAAAAATGTAGTGTTTAATTTAAATCATTAAAACTTTTGATTTCGATTGGAAATTTGTTTTCACATCATTTTAACGCAAAATCTTTTCATTTTTTCTTCACTCATTGTCAAAAAGCGACATGGAAATCCCACCATCAAACACAAATTTAATCTGAACATAGAAAAAAAGGAAACACCTAATAAACATCTCTGAATTCATAATTATTACATAATACCTCTAATACACACTATTAAACATCACTATATATATATCAAGTGGGCACAATAGTGAACTTCTTCTTAACGTATATCCCTTGGTTATGATCGCGCCGTAACCATGGAGTGTCCTCATCATTTAGCTAGATGCTTGGGTCTTTGTTCACTGTGAAGGGTGGAATTCGGTCATCCTTTTCATAATATTCTGATATGTCTGACTTGTCTTCAATTCCGACGATGTTTCTTTTCCGTAAAAGAACTATGTGGCGCTTTGGCTCATTGATTGGGTCATTGTTGTTTTTCCCTCTCTTCGGTTTTGTAGACATGTCCTTGGCATAGAACACCTGATTCACATCCTTAGCAAGGATGAACGGTTCATCTTTGTACCCAATATTGTTGAGGTCCATGGTTGTCATTCCATCTGGTTGTCGACTGCTACCCCGCCTCCAGTCGCCGTTACCCATTGACACTTGAACAAAGGTACCTTAAAAGTAGGTGCATAGTTTAGTTCCTATATCTCCTCTATGCGGCCATAATATGTTTGCTTATTTCTATTAGGGTCGGTGGTATCTATGCGGGCACCACTGTTTTGGTTGGTGCTCCTTTTATCTTGGGCTACTGTGTAAAATGTATTCCCATTTATCTCGTACCCTTTGTATGTGAGGATATGCCATGATGGTTGCCTAGCCAACAAATACAGTTGCTCATCAATACTCTCATCACCCTAATATTCTTTTCACAACCAGTCGCTGAAAGTTTCCATGTGCTGACACGTAATCCAAGCTTTAGACTTTCCTAGAAACTCAGATCGGAGCAACTCTTTATGTGTCTCAATATACGGATCCACCAAGGAGGAGTTTTGTAGAACTGTGTAGTGTGCTTTATTAAAATAATTGTCCTGCGTACCAATATATGGTTTCTTTCCTAGTGTCCCCTTTCCACTTAGTCTCACTTCGTGTCGCGATTCAGGAACACCAATCGGGTCAATGTCGGGAATAAAGTCAACACAAAACTCAATGACCTCCTCTGTTCCATAGCCCTTGGTGATGCTTCCTTCTGGCTGAGCATGGTTGTGAACATATTTCTTTAGGACTCCCATGAACCTCTCAAAGGGGAACATGTTGTGCAGGAACACAGGACCGATAATGCTAATCTCCTTGACCAGGTGAACTAGGAGGTGTGTCATGATATTAAAGAAGGAAGGAGGGAACACCAACTCAAAGCTGATAAGACATTGAACTACATCATTCTATAGTTTAGCTAGATCCATTGGATCAATTGCCTTCTGAGAAATTGCATTGAGGAATGCACATAGCTTCACGGTGGCTAGACATACATTTGGAGGTAGAATTCCTCTTAATGCAACTGGAAGCAATTGCGTCATGAGCACGTGGTAGTCATGGGACTTTAAGTTTAGGAATTTCTTCTCTGGCACATTTATTATACCCTTTATATTCGAGGAGAATCCAAATGGTACCTTGATGCTTGCTAGGCATTCAAACATGCTTTCCTTCTCTTCTTTGCTAAGAGTGTAGCTGGCAGGACTTAAGTATTGGCGTCCATTATCTGTCTTCTATGGATACAGGTTGTCTCATTCTTTCAAACACCGTAGGTCCTGTCGTGCTTCAAGTGTGTCCTTAGGCTTCCCATACACACCCATGAAGCCTAGGAGGTTCACACAAAGATTCTTTAGCAGGTGTATCACGTCGATCGCGCTACGGACCTCTAGGACTTGCCAATAGGGTAGCTCCCAAAATATGGACTTCTTCCACATGGGTGCATGACCATCGGCATCGTTTGGAATAGGTTCGCTGCCATGTGCCTTTCCAAATACTACTTTCATATCCTTGACCATATTGAGTACATCCTCACTAGTTTAGTTGCCCGGCTTGGTCTGGTGGTCTGCCTTACCTTTAAAATGCTTGCCTTTCTTTCTTAGGGGGTGATTCGTAGGAAGAAATCAACGATGGCCGAGGTACACGACCTTTCAACAATTTTTCAAGAATATACCTTTAATGTCATCGAAACAGTGCGTGTATGCATTATATCCCTTGTTTGATTGTCCTGAAAGATTACTTAGAGCAGGCCAATCATTGATTGTTATGAACAACAATTCTTGTAGGTCAAAGTACTCCTGTTTGTGCTCATCCCACATATGTACACCTGGTCTGTTCCACAAAAGTAGAAGTTCTTCAACTAGTGGCCTTAGGTACACATCGATGTCATTGTCAGGTTGCCTTGGCCCTTGGATGAGCACTGGCATCATAATAAACTTACGCTTCATGCATAACTAGGGAGGAAGGTTGTAGATATATAGAGTAATAAGCCAAGTGCTATGACTACTGCTCTGCTCCTCAAAAGGATTCATACCATCCGTACTTAAAGCAAACCTTAAGTTTCTTGCGTCATTTGCAAACTCTGGGAATTCTCTATCTATTGCTCTCCACTGGGACCCATCAGCAGGGTGTCTCAACATATTGTCTACCTTACGGTCTTCTTTGTGCCATCGCAACAACTTTGCATGATCTTTGTTTCTAAACAGACATTTCAAGCGTGGTATTATAGGAGCATACCACATAATCTTGGTAGGAATTTTCTTCATGGGACGTTCGCCCTCAACATCACTAAGGTCATCTCGCCTGATCTTATACTACGATGCATGACATACCGGGCATGCATCTAACTTCTCATACTCCTCGCCATGGTAGAGGATGCAGTCATTAGGACATGCATGTATCTTCTGGATTTCTAATCCCAAAGGGCAGACTACTTGTTTTGCTTTGTATGTAGTGGCGGGCAATTCGTTATCCTTTGGAAGCATCTTCTTTTGGATTTTCAGTAACTCCCTAAATCCCTTGTAAGATACACCATTCTTTGCCTTCCATTGCAACAATTCCAATGTGGTACCCAACCTTTTTTACCCCACATAACAAGTTGGGTATAGCAATTTCTTGTGATCCTCTAGCATACGCTCGAACTTGATCTTCTCCTTTTCACTTTTGCATTCTCTTTGTGCATCACGAATGGCCTGACCAAGATCGTCAGCGGGCTCATCTTCTGCCTCTACCTCTTCTTCAGCTTCCCCCATTGTAGTATCATTGAAGGCACCATATTCAGCAATTATGCCATCATCGTCCCATTGTTCTTCTTCACCTTCTTCCATTACAACACCAGTTTCTCCGTACTTTGTCCAACAAATATAGTTTGGTATGAAACCCGACTTCAACAAGTGTGAATGAAGACTCCTTGAGCTAGCATATTCCTTTAAATTCTTACATATGGCACATGGGCAGCACATGAAACCATCATGTTTGTTTGCCTTGGCCACACGTAAGAAAGAATGCATGCCCTCAATGAACTCTTGGGAGCTGCGATCAGCATTGTACATCCAGTGCCGGCTCATCTGCATTACATGACATACATACCATATTAAAACCTAGAACATAATTAGTTAATTATACGACATGCATAACACCACACAAGGTATTAATTTATGAAAGTCTCGCTACAATGTAGACAATCCCAACTACCACTAAAAAAACTAAAGCTAAAATGCACTTAAGCAGCATAAGGATTTCACGACCAATTCCAACTAAAACAGACAGATCATGCGTTTGTTCAACATCTATGGGCTTCTTCCGCAGGATCACTGCCTCATCAGCCACCGTAGCCGCCTGTGCAAGAGAGTTTTGCACGTGTTCAACATACTCTTTCTCCTAGTACTAGCCTGAACATCCAGTGTCATCCCACTAAAATTAAAACAAAAAATTAGAACTTTAATCACAATCATCATGAAAATAAGTATAAATTAACCATAATCATCAAATGCGACAAAATAACTCACATTGCGATCTGGACACTTGTAGAAGATACGGCCCTTGTTGGAACACTCCTTCCTCACCCGATACTCCATCACAATCTTCTCCTCACACTTGCCGCATGCAATGAGAGGGAGGTCCGGCCTTAGTCACTTTGGAACCCGATGAGAGGCCGAGGACCCAGAAGCAGTTGCCATCTACTCTCTATACTCATTTTTAATATAATATAAATTTCTCATTTTATAAAAAAATAAAATTAAAAAAACTCTAAAATTCTCTATATCTCTAAACCATGAAGTGTGCTATGCATGCTAGAAATGAAAGCTGAATACTAGTTTTGAATAACTACTTTAACCTTCCTTCATCCAAATATGCAAACTTTAAAGTGATTTTGAGCTTAAATGGCTTACAAATAAAAAAATCCACCATAAAAAACCACATATATCTAGTCCACAAAATGAGATATGCTACTGATGAAATATGAGAGTATAAAGTTGGTAACCTTTAGAACCGAAGAATCGATGGAGGAATCAAAGAAATCTTGTGATTACCGGCGACGAGGAAGAAGAGAGGACGATGATGAAGCATGAACACTGAGCTCGAAGTGGCTCGGGCTCAGGGAGAAGGAAAGGGTATATAGGTGGAGACCTTTAGTCCCGGTTGGAGACATCAACTAGGACTAAATGTCCCTTTCTAGTCCTGGATGGAGCCTCCAGCCGGGAGTAGACTTTTACTCCCGGTTGGAGGGACCAACCGGGAGTAAAAGTTAACCTGTAGTCCTGGTTGGTAGCTCCAATCGGGACTAAAGGTCCCCTGTAGTAAAAGCCTGCCACATTAGCCTTTGGGCAGGGACCCGGTTGGAGCTACAAATCGGGACTAAAGGTCTCTCTAGTCTTAGGCACGAAAAATACCAAGACTAAAGCTAAATTTCAAAGTGGATCAAAAGTTGTTTCTCTACTAGTGTTTATTACGGGATGGTTAACATCATCCACAAACTGAAACTATCTTGCTGCTGCTACTGTGCAATCCAGTGATCCGACAACATCCCTTCTATACCTAAATAAAGAGATATACATTCAAAGATATACATGTAGTATATATTCAGAGATATATTTTGCAGTCTTGCTGGGACTGGTCTCTTTGTAGTTTATACTGACCTTCAAATTCTCTTGAGGGTCCAATAACAACCTCTGTATTCTTGCTTGTAGCCTACCAAAGGAAATGACCAAAAGCACGATTTAGAAAAACAATCTTAACACATAGTATATGGAGTGTCATCTTACAGGTTTTCACTTATCTACAACTATGAATGATATAGGGAATTAAAAAAAATCAAATTCACAGGTATGATCTTTTGATAGGCAGTTTAATAGAATCAGTAGTTAGATGACCAAGTTAAACATATCATCACCACACAAGCAAGAACATCACAAAGGACAAATCAATTAGTGATTTTACCTTGGAGAGGGGTGGCGGCTCTTCATACAGGAGGCTACAGAGCATCGGCTCAATTTGCTGGACGGCGCATGGAGAAGGGTAGAGCTGCTTCTTGGATGATGGAGAAAGATGTCGCTACCTCTCCATGTCAAACATCTAGAATGCATGCCTCTTTACTTTTCTTACTTGCTGCAGCGCATGAAAAAATTCTCCTCTTGGTATGTCCATTCAACCCAATCTCCAACTATAATTGAACTTTGGGAGGGTTACCTTCACAACCACTGTATAGTAGAAAAGTAGCAAATTCCCTCTGTATTTTAGCCATGGTGTTTGCAGCAAGCTAGGTTCAAATCACTAACAAGAGACCTCCTATATGAAGAGACACTTTCAATATGAAAGCCTCCTAGTTCCCAAATTACTGCTCCGCACATTGTTTCATTCAAGCTGGAATTTTCCAAAGCTAGATGTTAAACCTCCAGGTCCTATAGATTTCCAGGGGCTTTCTGTTATAGATTTCTAGGAGCTGGATCAATTTATGGCCATCTTATGCTTCAGGAATAGGATCTATTTATAACATGTTCAAGTGGACCAAATAGGCTGCACATATGCATAGTCGTGTGCTGCAATGTGTATCTTCTATGGCTTTATATTTGAAAATAAAATTAGACAGATAATTTATATGATCATATCTTATGATGCCTACGGTGATAATATATGCTCACTAATCTATATCTGATAAATGAGAAGCCCCAGGATAAAATGTGCATTTGCTAAAAATGATAATATATGCTGACTAATGAGGGAGGAGGTTGTCATTTCCCGAAATTAACAAAATAACAAATGTACACGCTAAACTCATGCTGGATATGCATGTCTAATATTGACATTGACTCACTTAAGCAGCGTGAAGCGACCTAATTTCCGCGAAGGGAAATCCATAGAGTCGAAGTGCAATATGACCCTTGTAGATCATATTACCAAAATTCTAGTCGAACACCACATCCATACAACGATAAAATCAGAGTACAAATAGTGCGGAATTACATAAATTATTACATCACCGCATTGGCGGAATCAAAAGTAGCATTCATCCAGAATAGCTTGGAGATAAGATTGCCAAAACTCGAGCGTAGGAACGAACCCCTCGACCGTCAAACTCCTCAGAGCTATACTCCTCAGTAGAACCTGTGTGCCAAAATTTATCAGTATGATTTGTACTGGCCACTCCCACCTTATGAGCATTGCTTTGTGGAAATTGGATGCAAGTTGGATTTAATCAAAAGGAACCTATAAGGTTGGGGTTTCCTATGTTTTAGTATATCAAGTATATAATAATAGTTGGTCAAGTTTTTAACACCATTTCCACACACATTCCACCCCATTCCCGTCCAGAGCCAGGTTCCGATCCTGGGATCGATACACCACCATCTCCATATCATCACCATACCATCGCTTAGTCGATAGGCCAACTCCCTCTCGGCACCGTCTCATGGCCCGTAGCCCCTGGCTACGACCGACACTCTCTCACAGGGGAAAAAGAGGACTCATCTCACTATCTAGTTTAAGCGAAACCCAGGAAAGGTCCATAGCTGACAAGTCGGCACATGTATCGATTGATCAACCATACACTCTGTAGAGGTTTTACATAACCACAAGATCTGCCTTCCTCGCTGACCGTCGTCAACTAGGCTGATTCTGGCCGCTTGCTAGCCTAGGATAATGCCACTCTACCATTCAGCCCTGGTACACCCCAAGTCTAGTCTAGGGTGGCTAAAATTGTGAGTTATGAGCTGGGTCCACAAGATCTCCATGAAGTCTCAGAAGGGTGTGGGGGAAATCCTCCGTGCCCCGTACCTCCTTACACTGTCTGCTATCAACCTAGCAGTAGTGGCAATATCCTACCAAGTAGTCCGACCATCCCACACCATATAGGGTGAGTGGTACGTAAGGCTTCCCGGTGAATCTAAGTACTAGTAAGTCCTTAGGGATGACCAAGCCAGAATGTCTTCATCAGGGTTTCCATTTACCGTGCCATCACATCACCTCCACCCCGGGCTCCTCCCATCACAGGTTCACACCCAGGGCCACCTCATATACCATTTACCCACCATAGGTATCCAATCCAGGGGTGCCCAGGTAGCACCCCATGGCAAGACTTGTCCTAGGCTCGTCGTATATTCCAACTTGGTCGACACAACCCTCACCCTCCACGCACCCAAGTCACATACGCAACACTCTCCCCATAGTCTAGATAACACCAGTTTCCACCACGCATCAATGTAGTACAAGCGTAGTAGAAGTATAAGCAATGAAATATTGCAGCAAGCGTGTGTCTTGCCTAATAGCAGGGTAAGCAGGGGTAAGGTTGCGTCATGGTAAATGCCATGAAGTAAGCATACTACCATGCAAGTCCTATCATTGTGTGAGTATAACAATAAAGTAAAGCAATAACAGTTCTATATGAGCCATGCATAATAGGTGCTACGAGGTTGGGTGGGATATGGCACCTTCAGTGTAGTCGTCCCCGTACTCCTCACGGTACTCTCGGTCCTCGTCTGTCTGGTTCTCCTCCGAGTCTACAAACGATCACATTATAGTCGCTTTAGCGACGTCTATAGAATAGCACAAAGATCAATGAAAATTCAAAAGAACCAAATATACTCAAACATGGGCTCATTGCATAGAGCTTGATTTTAGATGAATTTTGGTCCTGGTCTTGTATTTTTCTGAGTTCGTATGAATTAGTTATGAATTTCCAAAGTTTCAATCATTTTTGAAAATGGGAAAAGGCTGAATTAGTCCTAGGCTGACACGTGTCACACTATGATTGGTCCACGTGGCATGCTGACGCCAGCACGATGTTAGCATGGCGTCATCATCTCAGCTCTGAGCTGACGGGTGGGGTCTTGCTGACGTCAGCATGATGTCATCAACATCATCAGTTCCGACAGGTGGGACTAGGGGCCCTTGGGTCACTGACATGTGGGTTCGGTCAAAGTCAATGTCAAGTCAATAGGTGAGTCAACGGTCAATGGGTCATAGTCACCGATAGGTGGGGCTAGAGTTGATGTCGCCAGCAGCTGACATCACCGTGACATCATCATGACGTCACCTCGGCTGTGTTGTTACTAACAGGTGGGACCCGCGTGACGTCGTTATGACGTCAGCATGACGTCACCTACTGACAAGTGGGTCTAGAGTCTCTGTGTCACTAACATGTGGGTCCAGTCAATCGGTCAACATTGACTAGTCAACGGTCAACACAGGCCGGGTCCAAACTGGGACGGTTGGGCCTAGATATGGGCTAGGCTTTGGCCCACCACGTGGCATGCTATGGCGCTGCCACATCATAGCTAAGGGCCTCCACTGGGCTTCAGTTCATAGATCGGCCCACACCGCGTGGCTCATGGTGGACTTGTGTTCACGGTCCATGGACCGTAAGCTGGGTCTTCGATGGACCAAGTCCATCCTACTTTCCTTTGGCATGGTCTACATGCACCGGGTGCATGTGAGTGTGGCCGGTGAGGGGAATTCCCCTGCTTCCTTCCCCGGCGTGCTCCCGCCCGTGGTGAGCTCACCGGCGAGTTCCCACAGCGGCGCTAGCGTTCAAATGAGGTGGGAAAAAGCATCGCCAGGCCTTGGCGAGTACGGTGGTGGGGTCAAGGTGGCGACCAGGGCTTCCTAGGGCTTTGGCCACGGTGGTCGGTGGCTCGACGTGGTGGTGCTCGTCGGCGGGGCATCTAGGGGCAGTTCTAGGGGTCCTGGTGCCCCATTTTCTTTCAGACAGTTAGCGGGAGGCATGATGTAGCATCGACGACAACCATAGGGCGTGGTGGAGTCCACACGCGGTGGTGGTGCCCGGTGGAACTCTGCCCGAGGTCCGGTGCTCATGGCCAAGGCGCTATGGCCGGCTAACAGTGTCTTGGTCTTTGCAGCTATCCTCCAGGCATCACGGCGGTGCTCTACGGCTACTTCCTAGTCTAGCGAGGCGGCCGGATGCGCATGCGGTGGCCACGCCAGGACGGTGGCGTTGCGAGCACGGCGAGCGCGTGCACTGCAATGGCGTCCATGGGCTAAGAGGAGGTCTTGGCAAAGGAACTCACCAAGTGGTGCTTGGCGGCGTTCGGTGGTGATGCGGTGGTGAGGCACTGCCTAGTGGTGGTAGCAACATTGTCGGGGTAGGCGCTCGGGGCGGCGCTCTGAGCTCCGATGATCGACGTCTCTGAGCTCCCTGCTTGCCTCCCTCTTCCGAATTTCCCTCTTGGCCCTCTTCTCTCAGAGTGATGCGGGCAATTGGGCCACTGAACGGCGGTGGTGGGCTGAGGAATCCCTAGGGCACTCTAGGCGTTGCTTTATAGCCCCAAGGTCTGAGCTTCACCCATGGCGGATGGGGCGGATGGCAGGCGATGCGCTGAACGCATCGGACGGTTCACGGGCATGGGGTAGTTGGCGTAGGGGTTGCGTGGGCGTGGCGCCAAGGGGACATGGACAGGTGATTTGCGTGACCCTAGGCCCACGCCTGCCACTTCGGTCGGGACTCGGTCGGGAGGAGAAGCCGGCGTGGTAAGGAAGAAGGTACTGTTGCCGAGAGTGGCTGACGTGTGGGGTCTAGTTGGCAGCGGTAGCAGGTGGGGCAGAAGGGTGTGCAGGCATGAGCGGTGTGTTGGGCTGGCTTGCTGGGCCTAGTGCTGCCGCGCGTAGGCTGGGCTGGCTAGCAGGCCGAGCAGGCTGCGAGGCTTTCTTCTTTTCTTTTCTTTTTCTATTTTGTTTTTGTTCTTCTTTATTTGAATTCAAATTTGGTTTGGAGTTTGAATTCAAATCTAGTGTACCTTATTCATTGGATTTTTAGATGTGAGGCCCACAATACTCTTTTATATATATTAGGGACTTTATTTAGCTATTTTGTGTAACAAAAATAGTTGTAGTTTTGTTATACAAAAATAGAAATAGTTTTCATTTTATGCATTTATTCTTTGGTTTGATTAATAATTACTTTGTGGTTTATTACTTTAAAGGAGTTGTAAAGCAAATGGAAATCCAAATCACAATTTAAGTTGACAATGTATGCAACATTTTATTTGTTAGGATTTAAATAAACATAATTAATAAATGACATGCTATGCTCATGAAATTGTCTTGTTGGGTTACAACTAATGCAACACCTAGGGTTGGCTCCTACAGTTGTCATTCAACATTGCATGGGGTTAAAAACAAAAATTTTATAGTTGTGATTTTTGGTGTGTAGATTTTTGGGTTGTTACAGTCCTACCCCCTTAACAGAATCTTGTTCTCGAGATTAAAGCATAACGTACTCTTTGAAAAGGTAAGGGTATCATAGCCGAAGGTCAGACTCTTTCTCCCATATTACTTCTCTCTCAGTGTGATTGCTCCATTGGACTTTGCACATAGGAATGGTTTTGCTTCAGGTCTGTTTGATATGTCTACCCAGAATTTGGGTAGGATGTTCTTTATACTCGAGAGTGTCTTGAATGTCAAGTGTATCAGTTGGAACTACTTCATCGGGCACTCTCAAACACTTGCATAGCTGTGAGACATGGAATACAGGATGTACACCCGCCAATTCCTCAGGTAGCTCAAGTTTGTAGGCAAGCTTTCCAATCCTCTTGCAAATCTTGTATGGTCCAACAAATCTAGGGGCAAGCTTTCTTTCACATGGAATCTGACAGTTCTATGTAGCGGGGATACCTTAAGATAGACGAAGTCTCCCACATTGAACTTGAGTTCTCTTCTTCTTTTGTCAACATAGCTCTTGTATCTACTTTGAGCAATCCTCAAATTCTCCTTCACTTGAGCAATTCCTTCTTCTGCATCTTGGATCTTAGCGGAATCAAAGAATGATCTTTCACCCAGTTGAGACCACATCAAAGGTGTTTTACAAGGTCTACCATACAATGCTTCAAACGGCGACATCTTGATGCTAGCTTGGTAGTTGTTGTTGTAAGAGAACTCTGCATAGGGTAGGCATTTCTCCCAATCAGAGCCATGATTCAGTACATAAGCGCGAAGCATGTCTTCTAAGATCTGATTTACTCATTCTGTCTATCCATCTGTCTGTGGGTGATAAGCGATACTGAAATCAAGTTTGGTCCCAATGGACTTGTGCAGAGCTTCCCAGAATCGGGACACAAATTGAGGACCACGATCAGATACAATACTAGAGGGGGGCCCATGCAGTCTGAGAATATGCTCAAGATATAGATCTGCTAATTTTTCAGCATCGGTCTTGGTCTTAACTGGTACAAAGTGAGCAATCTTGGTCAAATGATCAACAATCACCCAGATGGAATCATTGCCTTTCTGTGAACAGGGCAATCCAACTATGAAATCCATAGATATACTCTCCCACTTCCACTCGGGAACGTCAAGAGGCTTTAGCAATCCTGCAGACCTTTGATGTTTAGCCTTGACTCTATTACAGGTGTCACATCGTGCCACATATCCCGCAATGTCTATCTTCATGCCTTTCCACCAAAAGTGTTTCCTCAAGTCTTGATACATCTTTGAACCTCCAGGGTGAATACAGTACTTGGAATTGTGAGCTTCTGACAGAATTTCCTCTCGTAGTGCTAGATCAGAAGGAACATAGATTATGTCCTTGAACCAGATGATTCCTTATTCATCTTCATGGTGGTTGGTCTTGTAGCCTAATTTCATCAAACCACAGAGATATTCGATCTCTTCACAACTTTTTTGAGCTTGACGGATGCGATCTGTGAGATCATACTGTATGCGGAGCTCATTCAATAAGCCATGCGGTAGTATCTTAAGTTGGAAATCTTCAATTTCTTCCTTGAGCTCAGGTGGTATGGATTCAGTGATCAAAGTGTGACAGTAACTCTTGCAACTGAGGGCATCTGTGACTACATTTGCTTTTCCTAGATGATAGTGAATTTCTAGGTCATAGCCCTTGATCAACTCTAGCCATCGGCGTTACCTCATATTTAGATCTTCCTGAGTGAAAAATACTTTAAGCTCTTGTGATCGGTATAGATATTACACTTGTTGCCTATCAAGTAGTGTCTCTAGATCTTCAAGGCATGCACAACTGCTGCTAACTCAAGATCATGAGTTGGGTAACGGTTCTCGTGTTCTTTCAACTATCGAGAAGCATATGCTATCACCCTTCCACCTTGCATTAATACACAACCCAGTCCTTGACGGGATGCATCACAATAGACCATGAAATCTTTGCGGATATCAGGCAATGCTAGAACAGGAGTTGTGGTAAGCTTCTGTTTCAATTCTTGGAAGCTTTGTTTGCACTCGGGCATCCATTCAAACTCCTTAGTCTTCTTCAAAAGGTTGGTCACTGGACGGGCTATCTTGGAGAAGTTCTCAATGAACCGACGGTAATATCTAGCCAATCCCAAGAAACTTCTGACTTCTATCATATTATGGGGTTGATCCCACTCTTTCACAGCTTCAATCTTGGCTGGGTCAACTATGACACCTTCAGCTGATAGTACATGGCCTAAAAAGGCAACCTCCTATAGCCAAAATTTGCATTTGCTGAACTTTGCGTAGAGCTGATGTTGTGCTAATTTCTCAAGCATAGTTCTCAGATGATGTTCATGTTCTTCGGCGGTGGGTGAATAAACAAGGATGTCATCAATGAATACTACCACAAACTTATCCAGATCATCCATGAAAACCTTATTCATCATGTTCATGAAGTAGGCGGGAGCATTCGCGAGTCCAAAGGACACCATAGTGAACTCAAACTGCCCATACCTCGTCACAAAAGCTGTTTTCAGGATGTCACTCTCCCGAATCTTCATTTGATGATAGCCAGATCTGAGATCAATCTTGGAGAAATACTTGGCACCTCTGAGCTAGTCAAGCAAATCATCAATTCTTGGCAAAGGGTACTTGTCTTGATGGTGACTGCGTTCAAGTTTCGGTAATCAATGCACATTCTCACCGAGCCATCCTTCTTCTTAACAAACAGAACAGGGGATCCCTAGGGTGAAGCACTGGGTCTAATATACCCCTTCGAGATGAGCTCATCAAGCTATTTCTTAAGCTCAGCTAGCTCGTCAACTAACATGCGATAGGGTCTCTTGGCAATGGGTCCTGTTCCCGGCAAAAGATCAATGATGAACTCTATATCACGGTCTGGTGGCATACCCAGTAATTCTTTAGGGAATACATCGGGATAGTCTCTGACCACAGGCACATCATGAACCGTCTTCTCTTCTTTTTGTGATTCTGAACTGGCTTTAAGGGCACATAGGATAGAAGTGGACTTTCCAGACTGAGGTTCACATCTAATAACTTGGCCTAATGGGTGGGTCACTTGGACGTATCTAGGTGAACATGATATGATACCTCGGTGAATGGTTAGCCAATCCATACCTAAGATGACATCTAGGCTCATGGAAGGTAATAGGGTTAGGTCGGCTTTAAAGATAAGACCTTCCATGGTAAGACTCACTTCCTTACAGATGTGGGTGCACTTTAGGTCTCCTAAAGGTGAGCTGGTGATGATAGGCTTTCCACGTGGGGTTACAGGCAGGTCATGCTCTCGTGCAAACTTGGATGATATGTAAGAACAAGTTGCTCCAGAGTCAAATAGAACTGATGCAGTATTGCCATTAACTAAAAACATACCGTACACAATGTCAGGGGTAGCCTGTGCTTCCTCAGCGTCTAGATGGTTGAGACGTCCACGAGTAGCAGATCCCTTGAACTGAGACTTCTGAGCGGCTGAGTTCTGAGGGCACTCAGCGACTTTGTGACCCGGTTGGCCATAAGCGAAGCAGGTGAAAGACGTACCACCTATAGGGGTTGGCATGGGTGCCTTCTAGTTTCCAGTGCTTGGTGCAGGGCGGTTCTGTGCTGGGCGTTCATTCGCTGAGCAGGGACGGTTGAAACGGTCCTGAGTGTTGCGGTCCTAAGCATAACGGTCTCGGGTGTAATGATCCCGAGCAGGGTGAGAGCATTTGGTGGTGTAGCCTCCACTACCCCCACTTGATCTCGGGTTGTCATCCCTATTGTGGCGAGAGCGTTCCCTGGAGGGTGCATCTCTACGGAACCTCTTGCGATAACGGCCACGGAAAGACTCCTCAGGCTTACGCTTCCTCTCCCTGTACTCCTCTCTGGCTTCAGCATGGTCCTTCTCAATCTGGATGCAGCGATCCACCAGAGTACGCAGCGTGCTACTCTCAATACCGCCAAACTTCAACTTGATGTGTGGGTTAAGTCCCTTGTGGTAATAGTACAACTTCTCCTTCTTAGAGTTCACAACATAGGAAGGCGCATAGCGTAGAAGGTTGGTGAAGCGAGTGGTGTACTCTATCACCCTGTCCTTTCCCATCTTGATGTTGCGGAACTCCTCGGCTTTGGCCTCCATAATACCCTTGGGAATGTGATACTCAGTGAATGCTTTGGCGAACTTGTCCCCTGAGATGTTGGCATGGTCCTCATGGGAATCACTAAAATAGTCCCACCAAGCGCGTGCTGCACCTATGAGCTGGTGTGTGGCAGCTCCAACACACTCATCATCGGTGAAGGTGGTGTGTTCGAGCTTCTTCTCCACCTCCTTGAGCCAGTTATCGGCTACAAGCGGGTCAGGGTCGGTGCCATCATAGGTAGGTGGTCTTAGCTTCAGAAATCCTTCCAGCTTCCTTTGAAAGTCATTCTGCTGGCCTCCCTGGTGATGGTTTGCTCCATCTACAAGAGCTGCAAGAAGCTGGGTCTGTTACACCATCACCTCTGACAGGGTCGGTGGTGGTGGTGGAGGAATGTTCTCCTCATCAAGCGGTGGAGTATTCTCTAGGTTGAAGGGTATCCCTCCATGTCCATGGCCATGGCCATAGTTGTTGCCACCATGCCCCCTGTTTGGCTCGACTGGTTCGGGGGTGGGCACACATCCACGGTTCATTAGGCGAGTAGATCAGCGGATCGGCATCTGCAACACAGATCATATGAATTTTAGTGTTTGTGCCATAAGTGCTTACAATTCAGTATGATTTCATGATTTTGATGATTTAAAGAAAATCATTTATACTATCCAACACTCATTACAAAGAAGCAATAAGATCTATAAGATGCAATAAGATCCAAAACATTCATTATATGGGTTTTATTATATAGCATCATCTCCAGTAGCTACACTTGGAGACTCACGAGAATCGTACTACGCATAGTGTCTCTTATTACATCTCATAAGGGGTACATCATGGGGTACAACTTATGGAAGCCACTGACATGACTCATGACCACATAGGGCCACCTACTCTAACTCGTACACCACAGCTGGGATATGGCTGTTCTCAATCTTGATCTCCTCGTTAGACTTGTGAAGTTGGGACACGTACTTCAAGGCCTCGGCGAGCTCCTCAGTAGGCTTGGCTCCAGGTAGGGTAGGGTAGGTGTCTAGGTTGAGGCGAGTCATGGCTAACTCAAACTCCTCTATCCTAGGCTTCGTCTTGCTATGAATCTCCATAGGTAGCTGATCCCACATACCCTTCATCTCCCTGAGACGCTTCTTGTCAGACTTCTGCCAAGTCCTCTCACACTTGTCCTGTAGGTACTCATTCTGCCTAAGTGCCTCGACCAGGTGACCCTGGTTGCAAATAGCCTTCTTCCTGAACTCCTCTAGCTTCTGAGTCATGGTCTTGTTTTGAGATTGGATTTTCAGCATATCAATCCCCTTAGACCTCTCTCTGTCTCCTCTGCGGTTGAACTTGGCCTTCTTGTCATCCAACTCTCTCTGCAACTCCAAAACCTTGCTGTTGAGGTAGCAGTTTCTGTTGCCTAGGTCGGCGGCTTTGTCCTGTAAGTCAGCGACCTCAGCTCTATGGACTTCATCATGACGGTTGAGCTCGTCCTATAGCTTGGCGACTGTCTCAAGAATACTAGCTCGCTCTTGTGCTCCCTACGAGTCTCGCTCCTGGCACTCCCACTGAAGGGCTCGGTCCTGACGCCTCCCCTGCTCAAGCTGGGTCATGTACCTATCCTACTCTAGTAGGTGGATAGCCGAGACGCGAAGGCATCTGTCCTCCTCGGCTAAGATAACTCTGCCGGCTATGAAACTCTGCTCACTAGGGGTAAGGCTGAGGTTGAGGGCCTAGGGAAGTAGACGGAACTCTGTCGTCTTTAGGTTCTTGTAGTGGTCCCTCATTACTCTACAAAGTGCCTTGTGTGAGACAGCTCATAGTCCCTCCTCAACTATGTCCTCTATAGTCAACTCAGTGAAAGCTAGGACATAAGGTAAGGTAGTGCTAGCTGGGAACTCGACTAAGGTGACAATCGGTCCTTTGATTCCTCCTTCCTGAGCTGACTTCCCAGTGCAGGTGACCTTGACAAGCTCGTCAGGGACTCCTAATGTGATGAGAACTTGGCAGAGGGTCTGTGCAAACCCCCCGAGCTCACATAGGTCCAAGGTAAGCTTGGCGTGGTCTAGACGTAGCGGTCCTAGAGGCGGCCATTCGACATTTGTTGCCATCTGCATGTTTTAAGGAACCAGGTGTTAGTAGGTCAATAAATAGATAAGCCTTTGCATAAAAGTAAATGCAGGGTCGGTATATAACCAAAAGAAGGACTGTTCATGTCCTATTCTATCGTCCATTTCTGAGGGTTTCGCCCTAGGGTCAAGTATGGCTCTGATACCAACTGAAGCGACCTGATTTCCGTGAAGGGAAATCCACAGAGTCGAAGTGTAATATGACCCTTGTAGATCATATTACCCAAATTCTAGTCGAATACCATATCCATACAACGATAAAATCATAGTACAAATAGTGCGGAATTACATAAATTATTACATCACCGCATTGGCGGAATCAAAAGTAGCATTCATCTAGAACAGCTTGGAGATAAGATCGCCAAAACTCGAGCATAGGAACGAACCCCTCAACCGTCAAACTCCTCAGAGCTATACTCCTCAGCAGAACCTGTGTGCCAAAATTTATGAGTATGATTTGTACTGGCCACTCCCACCTTATGAGCATTGCTTTGTGGAAATTGGATGCAAGTTGGATTTAATCAAAAGGAACCTATAAGGCTGTGGTTTCCTATGTTTTAGTATATCAAGTATATAATAATAGTTGGTCAAGTTTTTAACACCATTTCCACACACATTCCACCCCATTCCCGTCTAGAGCCAGGTTCTGATCCTAGGATCGATACACCACCATCTCCATATCATCACCATACCATCGCTCAGTCGACAGGCCAACTCCCTCTCGTCACCGTCTCATGGCCCGTAGCCCCTGGCTACGACCGACACTCTCTCACGGGGGAAGAAGAGAAGGACTCATCTCACTATCTAGTTTAAGCGAAACCTAGGAAAGGTCCATAGCCAACAAGTCAGCACATGTATCGATCGATCAACCATACACTCTGCAGAGGTTTTACATAACCACAAGATCTGCCTTCCTCGCTGCCTGTCATCAACTAGGCTGATTCCGACCGCTTGCTAGCCTAGGATAATGCCACTCTACCATTCAGCCCTGGTACACCCCAAGTCTAGTCTGGGGTGGCTGAAATTATGAGTCATGAGTCGGGTCCACAAGGTCTCCATGAAGTCTCGGAAGGGTGTGGGGGAAATCCTCCATGCCCCGTACCTCCTTACACTGTCCGCTATCAGCCTAGCAGTACTAGCAATATCCTACCAAGTAGTCCGGTCGTCCCACACTATATAGGACGAGTGGTACGTAAGGCTTCTTGGTGAATCTGAGTACTAGTAAGTCCTTAGGGATGACCAAGCTAGAATGTCTTCATTAGGGTTTCCATTTACCGTGCCACCACAGCACCTCCACCCCGGGCTCCTCCCATCATAGGTTCACACCCAGGGCCACCTCATATACTATTTACCCACCATAGGTATCCATTCCAGGGGTGCCCAGGTAGCACCCCACGATAAGACTTGCCCCAGGCTCATCGTATATTCCAACTTGGTCGACACAACCCTCACCCTCCACGCACCCAAGTCACACACGCAACACTCTCTCCATAGTCCAGATAACACCAGTTTCCACCACGCATCAATGTAGTACAAGTATAGTAGAAGTATAAGCAATGAAATATTACAGCAAGCGTGTGTCTAGCCTAATAGCAGGGTAAGCAGGGGTAAGGTTGTGTCAAGGTAAATGCCATGAAGTAAGCATACTACCATGCAAGTCCTATCATTGTGTGAGTATAACAATAAAGTAAAGCAATAGCAGTTCTATATGAGCCATGCGTAATAGGTGCTACGAGGTTGGGTGGGATGTGGCACCTTTAGTGTAGTCGTCCCCATACTCCTCATGGTACTCTTGGTCCTCGTCTGTCTGGTTCTCCTCCAAGTCTGCAAACGATCACATTATAGTCGCGTTAGCGACGTCTATAGAATAGCACAAAGATCAATGAAAATTCAAAAGAACCAAATGTACTCAAACATAGGCTCATTGCATAGAGCTCGATTTTAGATGAATTTTGGTCCTGGTCTTGTATTTTTCTGAGTTCATATGAATTAGTTATAAATTTCTGAAGTTTCAATCATTTCTGAAAATGAGAAAAGACTAAATTAGTCCTGGGCTGACATGTGTCACACTGTGATTGGTCCACGTGGCATGCTGACGCCAGCACGATGTTAGCATGGCGTCATCATCTCGGCTTCAAGCTGACGGGTGGGGCCCTACTGACGTCATCTTGGCGTCAGCATGACATCATCAACATCATCAGTTCCGAGA
This sequence comes from Miscanthus floridulus, assembly GCF_019320115.1. Taxonomy (NCBI): domain Eukaryota; kingdom Viridiplantae; phylum Streptophyta; class Magnoliopsida; order Poales; family Poaceae; genus Miscanthus; species Miscanthus floridulus. The sequence goes on along the minus strand of NW_027097198.1, from coordinate 17,561 downwards.
GGTGGGACCGAGGGCCCTTGGGTCACTGACATGTGGGTCCGGTCAAAGTCAACATCAAGTCAACGGGTGAGTCAATGGTCAACGGGTCATAGTCATCGACAGGTGGGGCCAGAGCTGCTATCGCCAGCAGCTGACATCACCGTGACATCATCATGACGTCACCTCAGCTGTGTTGTTACTGACAGGTGGGACCCGCATGATGTCGTTATGACGTCAGCATGATGTCACCTACTGACAAGTGGGTCTAGAGTCTCTGTGTCGCTGGCATGTGGGTCCGGTCAATCGGTCAATGTTGACTATTCAACGGTCAACATAGACCGGGTCCAAACTGGGCCGGTTGGGCCTAGATACGGGCTAGGCTTTGGCCCACCATGTGGCATGCTGTGGCGCTGCCACGTCGTAGCCAAGGGCCTCCACTGGGCTTCGGTTCATAGATCGGCCCACACCACGTGGCTCACGGTGGACTTGTGTTCATGGTCCATGGACCGTAAGCTGGGTCTTCAGTGGACCGAGTCCATCCTGCTTTCCTTTGGCATGGTCTACGTGCACTGGGTGCATGTGAGTGTGGTCGGTGAGGGGAATTCCCCTGCTTCCTTCCCCGGCGTGCTCCCGCCGGTGGTGAGCTCACCGGCGAGCTCCCACAGCGGCGCTAGCGTTCAATTGAGGTGGGAAAAAGCATCGCCAGGCCTCGGCGAGTATGGTGGTGGGGTCAAGGTGGCGACTAAGGCTTCCTAGGGCTTTGGCCATGGTGGTCGGCGGCTCGGCGTGGCGGTGCTCGTCGGCGGGGCATCTAGGGGCAGTTCCAGGGGTCCTGGTGCCCTGTTTTCTTTCAGACGGTTAGCGGGAGGCATGATGTAGCATCGACGATGACCATAGGGTGTGGTGGAGTCCACACGCGGTGGTGGTGCATGGCAGAACTCTGCCCGAGGTCTGATGCTTGTGGCCAAGGCGCTGCGGTCGGCTAACGGTGTCTTGGTCTACGCAGCTATCCTCCAGGCATCACGGTGGTGCTCTATGGCTACTTCCTAGTCCAGCGAGGCAGCCGGATGTGCATGCGGTGGCCACGCCATGACGGCGGTGTTGCGAGCGCGGCGAGCGCGTGCACTGCGATGGCGTCCATGGGCTAGGAGGAGGTCTCGGCAAAGGAACTCACCGAGTGGTGCTTGGTGGTGTTCGGTGGTGATGCGGTGGCGAGGCGCTACCTAGTGGTGGTAGCCGCATCATCGGGGTAGGCGCTCGGGGCTACGCTCTAAGCTCCGGTGATCGACGTCTCCGAGCTCCCTGCTCGCCTCCCTCTTCCGAATTGCCCTCTTGGCCCTCCTCTCTCGGAGTGATGCAGGCAGTTGGGCCACTGAACAGCGGTGGTGGGCTGAGGAATCCCTAGGGCGCTCTGGGCGTCGCTTTATAGCCCTAAGGTCCAAGCTTCACCCATGGCGGACGGGGCGGACGACAGGCGATGCGCCAAATGCATCGGACGATTCATGGGCGTGGGTAGTTGGCGTAGGGGTTGCGTGGGCGCGGCGCCAAGGGGATATGGCCAGGCGATTTGCGTGACCCTGGGCCCACGCCTACCGCTTCGGTCGGGACTCGGTCGAGAGGAGAAGCCGGCGTGGGGAGGAAGAAGGTACTGTTGCCGGGAGTGGCTGACGCGTGGGGTCTGGTTGGCAGCGGCAGTAGGTGGGGCAGAAGGGCGCGCGGGCATGAGCGGCGTGTTGGGCCGGCTTGCTAGGCCTGGTGCTGCCGCACGTAGGCTGGGCTGGCTAGCGGGCCGAGCCAGCTGCGAGGCTTTCTTCTTTTCTTTTCTTTTTCTATTTTGTTTTTCTTCTTCTTTATTTGAATTCAAATTTGGTTTGGAGTTTGAATTCAAATCTGGTGTACCTTATTCATTGGATTTTTAGATGTGAGGCCCACAACACTCTTTTATATATATTAGGGACTGTATTTAGCTATTTTGTGTAACAAAAATAGTTGTAGTTTTGTTATACAAAAATAGAAATAGTTTCATTTTAAGCATTTATTCTTTGGTTTGATTAATAATTACTTTGTGGTTTATTACTTTAAAGGAGTTGTAAAGCAAATGGAAATCCAAATCACAATTTGAGTTGACAATGTATGCAACATTTTATTTGTTAGGATTTAAATAAACATAATTTATAAATGACATGCTATGCTCATGAAATTGTCTTGTTGGGTTACAACTAATGCAACACCTAGGGTTGGCTCCTACAGTTGTCATTCAACATTGCATGGGGTTAAAAACAAAAATTTTGTAGTTGTGATTTTTGGTGTGTGGATTTTTGGGTTGTTACACAGCGTTGAACGGTTCAAAATTTATCTGAGTGCATGGTCGTGCCCAAGAATAGTTGCCTCACCAAAGATAGACCAACAGAACAATGAAAGTTACTGTCATTTCAAACTCTATACCTACAATACCATAACAAAACCTCACGATGAAGGCTGCACACACGAACTCCACTGCATAAGCACTCCTTTGCATTAAAGTAAATGACATTTTAGTAAGAAAGTTTATAATTGCAGTGTTAATTTTGTAGGCAACCCAAAACATGAGAGGGATACATGAAGGCAAAGAGATGCAGTCAAAGCTTGTGATCTTGTGTCTTGCTAATGCAGATCAACATGTGTCCTGCAGGATCCATAAAGGATGCACATTGGCATTTTTACTAAACACATTTCAGCCTAGGTGATCTACTCCCTAAGATTGACAATAGGTCTCTACCAAATAGTTAGGGAGGTTCATCCTCCATTAAACTTCTAGCAAAGTGCATTGCATAAACTTAAGGGAAGTCCTACCATAGCTATTTGTGCTCCCGCAGTACGTGCAATGTCTCCGTAAGGATCAATATGGAATTGAAGGGGCTATATACTTGTGGTTGACACCACAGGAAATTGATTGCATGGTCTTCACTAATCACTACCCGTTATCTATGCACTTTCTAGAAATTGAACACTCGTTGCCTTGCTTCAATGTCAGTGCCTAAAAATATAGTACAGACAAATGAGACTAACCATATCACATAGATCAGTTTAGTGCTTCTCTATAGTCATTTAGAACCTGTTGTGTTTGTTGGCTTGAGGATTCCCTAGAGCTTGTTGTAGTTCTTGTAACCAACGAACTTGTTTTTTTCCTTGAAAACAATATAGACAGTGGACAGTAATGACTAAGTGATCTACCTCAGAGCATGGTAAAGTCTACACCAAAGAACCATATGGATAATTAAAAGCTTGGTAGTATCCAGGAAAGATTGGGATTGTTAGCATAGCCAAAATAGCCGATGCGGGGTTTAATCACTTATCTTTTGATTTGCCATCTAGAAGAGCAAGCATTGCAGCTGTACACTACCTTTTGGCAGGCTAAGACAGCCACAATAATTTGTGGTGAGTCCTCTGATTGTTGACTAAAGAAAATACACAGACTATAATTCATTCTAAATCCATAATTCATAGCCACGATAATTTTAGTTTAATCAGGAAAACATGATAGATAACATGAGTTTTTTCCCCTACCTTGCCATTGTTTGCCTCTGTCGGGAACTAACTAAAACCTGACCCTGAGCCTAGCGACCTTGGTGCAGTGCTATCTATTTTATAGAATAAAGTGGAGAGAGGGTTAGAGAAAATTATATCTAAATGTAAAAAGAGGACATATTCTATTACCAGTAGAGTTAGAGTGTACAGAATTGCTCCGTCCGTGACTCCCTATGCCACTGTTGATGCCTTGATTAGCAGAACCTCTTTATTCTTAAATGGCCACAAGTATAGTTGTCAGTTCTAACTGTAGTAAAAAGAATAACCATAACTACAGTTGAATATGCTAGCTTTTGTTGAAGTAATCACATAGAAACATCAATAGTGCATACAAGTTTCATTTTCAGTCTTCACCTAATGAAACCCTACAATGTTTGAGACCATTGCAGGAAATCAAGAGACCACCGAACCATGGAGAATTTGAAGATGTAGCAATTTTTTTGCAGGAAATAGTCATATTGAAATTAGACACATGGAAACAGTCATATGGGAATTAGCGGTGGCAATGCCCACCGAGCAGCAACAGTTCACCACAACACCCACCAAGACACATTAAGCGTCATCATGTGACAAAAAATAAACATTTTTAATCGCCGTGAGAGTGCAGCTTCAGGGACATTTTGTCGAACAACATACCTGCACCAACATGGCGGTAAGCAGTTTCTCATAATGTGGAGGGCGCCGGGGCCAAGTCCGCTCGCCGATCGTTGCCATATAGGGGATGAGGGCGGTGTCGCTATGGGACCCGTCACCTCGCAGTCGCAGGTTGCCGTCGCACTGCAGCCCTCCACTATGCGCCTGTGCCCACACCGCATGCGTAGGAGCCCGAAGGTGGCAGAGGTAGTGGCCATGGAGGTCCAGAGGGCAGGCTATCGGACGATGTTTGCGGCGAAATCCTTGCACGTGGGTTGCATGACGCCACGGCAAAGGACCGGAGCACAGGATAGGGGGCACCGGCGGCGGCCTCGGCTACGACGGAAGCCCAGAACGCGGATCGTAGGACGCTGTGCACCTGCGCGGTGAAGGCCAGGAGCACGGGTCACGAGGAACCGGAGGCGGTGGCCAGGTGCTGGTGAAGATCGGGGGTGCAGGTAGAGACCGCCACTACCGGATTCAGCTTCTTTGCCAAGTGTCTCGGGCACTCGGCAAAGGCCGATATACACTTGGCAAAGCCTTTACCGTGTGTTACACTCGGCAAAGGGCGATCGGTAAACAGTTTATCGGCAAAGCCTTTGCTGAGTGCTAATCTGACACTCGGCAAAGAAAAGTCGCCGTGACAGTGAGCGCCACCGTGACGGCGGCTTTGCCGAGTGTCAAGGTCAAGCACTCGGCAAAGGTGGCCACTGTGCTGAGTGCCACCGGCAAGACACTCATCAAAGGTAGCCTATTTGCTGAGTGTCCTATCAAGACACTCGGCAAACCTGTGATGTTTGCCGAGTGCAATGGCCTTTGCACTCGGCAAAGCATGTTCCTAGGTAGTCACTTTGTCGAGTGTCATGGCCATTGCACTCGGCAAAGTGACTGAAAATAACCTTTTATTCGTTTTTTACATCCCATCCAAACAAATAGAAGATATATATAACAAACATCATCAACATCACATATATATCATCAACAGCTCATATATATCACCAACACCACATATATATCACAAACGTCACATATATATCACAAACGTCACATGTCTCACAATATATCACAAATAAGTTCATAAGTAATCCAAGTGCTCCATCATCTACAACCACAATTGCAAATAGAAGTACCATTAACAACCACAAGTATCATCACCAAGATGGCCAATGAGACTAATTTGGTGAAGGATTCGCTGAAGCATGAGGATCACTCAATTTCGCCGATTGATTCTACACAAAGGAGAAGAGATTGCATGTGTGAGACAAGATAAATATATACCATACATGAATAAAACTTTCATACTTCACTAGGTTTGACTGTAAGTATGAACATATAAACTAAAACATTTATACTCACAGGAGTAGAATAGTGATGAGGTGGAGGTGGAGGTGGAGCAAATAGCGAAGGTGGCGGAACTACACCCGTAGTGGCGCCAAGACTTTGCATGTACTGAAGAATCTCCGTCATCCTCCATTGCTCGGCCTCTCACTTGGCCTCCACCCTCTCCATCTTCGTCTGCATCTGCTCCCATATCCTCCTCTCTTGTTCCAGCTGGGCCTACAATATATTCACCCCAATGTTACAATAATGTAAAGGAAAGGTACGAAAAAAACCAACGCACGACGAATAAACCAGGAATAACCTCGAGTGCCTCCACCCAGTGGTGTGAAGTGTCCTGCCAAGGTCGTATGGCCGGGCTCCTGCTCGTGCTGCTTGCTCAAATCTAGGAGAGAGAGGGAGTAGTGGCCGAGTCGATTGTGCCGTCGCCAATCCAGTACCGCCCATGCTTCTTGCCTCCTCCCACCCTCATGACGACTTCTCCATCAAGGTCCTCGGTGCTCGGATCGTACTCTGGCCCATGGACCTCCCTTGCCATCGATGTGTACTCACTGATGCGGTTGTGGACGGTCGCATTGCTGTACGCCTCGGGCCCGTCCTCTGGGTTATAGTCAACGTCGGACATCGCCTTGCCCTTATGGGCCATAGCAAATGCCTTGAAGATGGAGCAAGGCTGGCCACCATGTGACGCCAGCTGGCCACCATGTGACGCCGACTGTGAGAAAAACAGCAAGAATTAATGGAGACGATCGAGTTGCGCATTTCAAAAAGAAAGAAAAAAAAAGAATGGAGAGACCTGCAATTTGCAAAATCATACGCTAAGATCAGGAAGTGCACGCTGCACAACTTTTTCGGTTGAGAACGTTCAAACGTACCATTGTTGTTGAGTATGATGTGTGATTATAATAGACGATATATAAGTTTTTACAATATACGAGCTGTTTGGTTCTACCGACAGTAACACAAACGCAAACGATTTAAAGCTGCAGACCTTACCAGCAAGAAATGCAATTGAACTAATTTCATGTTACTGTTGAACCAACCAAATACTATCATAATTAAGTTGTTCTCGCTTCTGTCGAGTGGCTTGAACAGTACCCAGCGCACGCCTTCCGTGCACTCTCATCCGACTGCTCTGATCATGCGCCCCTCCTTTTGCTCAATTCTGAGCCATGGGCAAGACCACGGTTCCGTTTCGAACTCATCTGGGTGAAGTTCGATGGTTTCCTCGATGTCGTCTGGCTTGAATGGTCTCGACCCCTGCACGATGTGGTTGCTTGCCGACGTTGTAAGCTACGCTCCGTCACCATGTCACTCAAGAGCTGGAGCGCGGTGAACATCCGTAGCGTTAGGCTTCAGTTGGCCGCCGCCCGCACAATCATCTATGAGCTGGATGTGGCGCAAGAGTCGCGTGCACTCTCCGCCGAAGAGCTTGAGCTACGACGTGATCTCAAGGCAAACATTCTCGGCCTCTCGTCCTTAGCTCGGACCATTGCCAGGCAACGCGCGCGACACCGTTTCCTGGAGGAAGGGGACGCGAACACACGGTTTTTCCATCTTCTGAATACCTTTTAGCATAATTCTCTTGCCCTGGTGAGTAAATCTCATTTGCTTCTTCACCCAATGGATCCACATAGGGCTGCAGGCTTCCAACTAGTCCTCACCCAATATCATGTCAAAATATTTGAGAGGCAGAATTCCCACACTTGACACAACATTTTGGCCCTGACAACTCTACTGTATTTTGTCAATTCTCTGATTGCAGATCATGGACTCCCATCAGCAGCCACAAAATGAGATGTCTCACAAGGAGTAGCAAGGTGAGTCAACTGACTAGCTAACTGCTGACTGATGAATGATCCAACACTCCCCGAGTCAACCAATATGAGAGCTTGTATGTTGCGAATCTGTCCACACAATCTCATAGTCTTCCTTTTTACTGCTGTGTCAGCCACTGAATGTCCCACAGCCATGACTGTTTCTTCAGTCAGAACTGTCAGCAGCTTCAGCTTCAGACTCAGTATCTTCCAAAGCATCCAATAATTCCTCAATGACATGTAATGAGACCTGAGCTGGACATTTGTGGTTGTGGCTCCACTTTTCACCACACTTGAAACACAACCCATTTCTTCTTCTAAACTCCTTCAGAGTTGCCAATTTATCATCAGTTTCAGATTTCTCCACCTTCTGTCTAGATGTTTCACCATCACTGCTCCTGGGTTTGTTAGGCAAACTTCTGAAACTGGTTCTTGCAGAATCTTTACTGAAACCCTTAGACCTTGACTTATGTAACTCTTCTTCTTGCAACAGAGCTAAGGCACTAGCTGTGTCCACATTCTTTGGTCTATGCAAGACAATCACCTTCCTGATCTCATCTTTTAAGCCAGCTACAAATCTGGTGACAAAATAAGTGTCATCATAGCTGTTATTGTACAGTAACAGTCCATGAGCGAATTTCTCAAACTCCAACTGATACTCAGAGACTGAATCTGTCTGTCGTAGAACTTCAATCTGATTCAGCAGAAGCTGGTACTAATCCCCATCAAACTTTCCCATAACCAAGTCACATAGAGTCCCCTAATCCGTGATTCGGCCACGCCTCTGAATCGTCTGCAGCCAAGTAGCAGCAGAGCCCTGAAAGTTGAGGGCAGCAAAACGGGTCTTGAGCGAGGGATCCACCATGTACACCTCGAAGAACAACTCGCAATTTTCACGCCAAAGCCTGGGTTAGTACCATCAAACTTTGGGAACTCCATTTTAGGAAACGGGGGAGAATGATTCTGGGAAACACGATCAAAGTCGCGAGGCATAAACGGAGCAGGAGGTGGCCTGGGAAACATACCCGTGACCGGGTGCTACAGCTGGGGTCCGTGGAACCCAGCGCAGTCATCCCGGTGATCGATGCGCAAGCCATGCCCAACGGGCCTGTCATCACCGATCGCAACAGAGTGCGGCGATGGAACCGGTGCCGAATTGAAGTCCAACCAGCCTGGTGTAGCGTGGGGAAACGAATTGCGTGCTAGAATTTGGTCGGCTTCTTCTTCGGCGCCAGAGTGGAGAAGAATCCCGCAGCGCAACAACTCCGTTCCTCGCCGACCCGGTGAACCTCAGCACGGACCTACGGGTTCACGAGATCGACACCGAGGCGACGAACCGTGATCACCAGCCGTCGGGGATTGCCACCGCGATCAAGGCAGCCGAACGAAGATCGGGCCAAGGAACGCGGGTCTCTGATACCAATTGTCAGGTACGGATCAAGCCTGATAGTGAGCTAAGTGGATTGCAAAAGGGAATTGCAAGAATCGTAAGAATTGAAGAACTGGGCAAGAACTTGTAACTGTATTGCTAACTGAATGTAACTGACTGAATAACAGAATGAGTACTGAATGCAAGAACAGAATACAAGTTCAGGTGTTCGATGCGTCCATCCGAGCCGCCTCTCGGTACTGATTTCCTACAGACGCATTTTCTGGAGTCTGCTCTGTTAGTAATGATCTCCTACCAGTTAGGCCCAACGGCCTAACTGGGCCTTGTCCTCGCGCTCTGATCGGGGGCGCCCAACCCTACATGGTTGGTGGGCCCCCGTCGCACAGCGCTATAAAGGAAGGTGGGGGCCAGGGCTCGCTGTACAAGGTTTACCGCGCCGCCAGTCACCCCACCGACATCCTAAACCCTAGACCCGATCGAAAGTAGGGGCGCTGCCAGCGACGGGAAGTACCACCGACGCCGGCAACGCCACCCGACGCTCACGCCGCCGCCGAGGACGCCACAGCGCCGACTCCCTCTCCACCGACCGTCGCTGCCGGCGCGCAGATGGCGTCCGTCAACGAAACCCCGGCCGGAGCTTCAACAACTACGGCATTTGACGGTTTGCCACCTATCACCTATCTCTCAATCTCTCTGTGAAATCCGAATGCTCTATTACTGTGCTAAGTATCCCGATCCGATGAACATACCTAAGAAAACCTAATCTAACAATGGTATCGGAGCCACGGTTCGTCAAGAAATGAGATGCGGATCGGGAAAGAAAGTCGAAAACCGAACCCTAAGACCTAACCCTAATTCCCAAAATCAAAACTGAACAAGGGATTGAAGAAGGGGAAAAGGGAGGGTCGGATTCCAAGAACCCTAGAACTCTAATCCGAAAGAGGGGAAAAGGGGAAGAAGAAAGAAGAAGGGTCAAACCATAACCCTAATCCCATTTTTCCATTTGGATGAACGAAAAGGAAAACGAATCGGCAAGAACAAAACTCTAAACCTAACCCTAGTTTTCTCCATTCGGATAAAACCGAAAAGAACAAACTCAAAAAAAGGAGAAAGGGGAAAAATTAGGGTTAGGGTTCGTCGGGGATAAACCTCCACCGGCGCGGAAGAAGAAGAAGAAGAAGCGCACCGGCTCTTTCGCCGGCGCTGGAGAAGAAACCGAGCCGATGCGCGCGGGCTCGGCCAAGAAACGGCTCGCCGGGCTCGGCCAAGAAAGCGCCGCGGCTAGGCCGCTCGACGGCGGCGTGCTCACCCGTTGGGGAGCACGCGCGCCGGCGAGGGGGCCAGCGACGGCGCCAAAGCTCGCTCCGGTTTTCCTCGTTCGCGGCTGCTCGGCGGCGACCGTCTCCGCTGCGGCTGAGAAGAGGCAAGCAGCGAGGAGAGAGAGAGGGGAAGAGCCGAATGCCTAGGGTTTCCAGGGCGTCGGCCGCGGCGACGTTTTGATCAGCGCGAAACAGCCGTCGGATCGACACGAACGGCCACGATACGCTGGGCCAACTCGCCGGCCCAGGTGGGAGCGAGCGCGCGCGGCGCTTTGCCGGCCCAGGCCCAGGTTGCGGCCTGGGTGCGGCCTGTGCGCGCGAGGCAAGCCGGGCCGAGCCGGTTCAGCGCGTCTTAGGCCGCGCTGGGCTAAAAAATGAAAAGAAGAACAAGAAATTTTTTTCTTATTATTTTCCAGAAACAATTTTAAATGCATATTTTGATGAATTTGAATGATTTTAAGACAATTTTCTGTGCAAATTTAATCCAACGATATTTTGCTCAGAAAACAGTGAATTCTTTAGTGCTTCTGGAAAATAATAACATGAAAAGATCATTAATTTTTCCGCTGTACATGATAATTATTGTTCTCTTTGATTAAATTTGAACCAACGGGATAATTTAATTTTAAGAGAAATGAATTTCTGATAATTTTGATGCAATTATGATATTGTTATTTTCTGACCAACGTTGTTAATAACAATATTATAACTGTTGATCCATGAGAAATCGTGCATTAATTTTACTTCTGCCCAACAGTGATGTAAAATGTTTTGCATGGATGAATTATAAGTTTTAATTTGACCAACGTTGAGTTAAAGCATGGAATTTTATGTATAAATGTTTCTTACTTACTCTGGTATGATTTCAGGAGGCAAATGCATTGTGAACATTGCCAACATCCCGACATTCAACGGAACCAATCACCGTGTGTGGTGGGAGAAGTATGAATTGGAACTTGCGTTGGGAGAGGTCGATTTTGCCATCACCTCACCGTGTCCTACTGAGCCAGAGGACCCGGTGAGAGGTGACAATGAATCTGACGCTGATTTCGCTTCTCAAAAGCGTGATCATGCTGAAATAAGAATGAAATATGACCTTGAACATAGGCAATGGACTCTCTCCAACCGCAAGTGCCTGTTGGTAGCCAAAGCCACTATAGAAGAACAGATAAGGGGCTCAATCCCTGAATGTGCTACTGCTAAAGAATATCTTGAGAAAATCAAGAGTTAGTTTACTGGGTCTACCAAGGCCACAGCAAGTTCACTGATTAAGAAGCTTGTGAATGAGAAATTCACTGGTGGTAGCATAAGAGAGCACATTTTGAAGATGAACACTACGGCATCTAAGCTAAAAGAAATGAATTTGAAGGAGGAGGATTTCCTAATTCATTTGATTTTTGCTTCTTTGCCGAAAGAATATGACACCTTCATTGTGAACTATAATATGCAGCCTGAAAGATGGGGCATAGAAAGACTCATCTCAATGTGTGCTCAAGAAGAGGAGAGGATAAAGTCCTCACAAAGTGAATCTGCTCATTTTGTGAAGGACAACAAAAGAAAGAACTTTAATGGCAAGAATCCTAAACCACAAGGGAAACCTAAGTGGGATAAGTCCTCTTCCTCCAGTTCACAGGGAAAGAAACCCTAGGATTCTGAGAATCAGCAGTATGGTGGAGCAGAAAAAGATCAGTGCAAGCACTGCTTCAAGAAGGGACACTACAAGAGGGATTGTCCAGACTTCCTGAAATCTCTGCTAAAGAAAGGTGATGAATTTATTACATTTATAGATGAATCTCTGTATTTATGTTATGATAAATCCACTTGGTGGGTTGATTCAGGAGCAACTACTCATGTTGCAAATTCTTTACAGGGGTTAAGTGGGACGAGAACCTTGCAAAGAGGAGAAAGAACAATTAAAGTTGTAAATGGACTGCAAGCCAATGTTGAAGCCATTGGAGTTTTTTCTTTAGAATTGAATAATGGTTTTGTACTTAGACTTAAAGAAGTACTTTATGTTCCCTCTTTGCGTAGAAATTTGATAAGTGTTTCGAAACTTGATGATGATGGAATTGATTGCCATTTTGGTGATGGCAAATATAAGATACTGGTTAATAATAAATGTGTTGGTCTTGCCTTCCGACAAGACAAGCTTTATTTATTATCTCTTGCTGAGAATGTGAACAATGTATGTGATGAGAATGTGAATGATTCCCCATCTACGGATATAACTAAGAAGCGGAAGAGAATTGATACTGTCTCTTCGAAATTATGGCATTGTCGCTTGGGCCATATTTCGAGGGGGAGAATGGAATGATTGGTTAAGGAATCAATTCTCTCGCACTTAGAATTTTCAGATTTAGAGCAATGTATTGATTGCATCAAAGGAAAGTATGTCAAGAAAATTAAGAAAGATGCCAAACGAAGCACAGGAATTTTAGAAATAATCCACACAGATATATGTGGTCCTTTTCCTGTGAAAAGTGTGGATGGTTATGACTCGTTTATAACATTCACAGACGACTACTCTCGTTATGGCAATATTTATCCAATTAAAGAAAGATCGGAAGCATTAGATAAATTCAAAATATTTAAAGCTGAAGTTGAAAATCAGCACAATAAGAAAATAAAGATAGTACGATTAGACCAAGGTAGAGAGTACTATGGGCGACATACCCCATATGGCCAAATTCCTGGATTATTTGCAAGGTTCCTACAGGAAAATGGCATAGTTGCTCAGTACTCCACACCGGGGGAGCCTCAACAGAATAGAGTGGCTGAAAGACGTAACCGTACCTTAATGGATATGGTAAGAAGCATGATGAGTTACTCCACATTACCGATTAGTTTATGGATGGAGGCACTGAAAACCGCCATTCACATACTTAATCGAGTATCAAGTAAATCGATGCCTAAAACACCGTATGAATTATAGACAGGAAGGGAACTCTCACTTAACCATTTGCGTGTGTGGGGCTGTCCAGCTGAGGCAAAAGTGTTTAACCCAAACATAGGAAAGTTAGACTCCAAGACAGTCAGCTGCCATTTTATTGGCTATCCAGAAAGATCGAAAGGATATCGCTTCTATTGTCCTGACAGACATACGAAGATTGTAGAAATAAGACACGCTGTGTTCTTGGAGGATAACATGATCAGGGGGAGCATGGTAGCACGAGAAATCAGCCTACAAGAGAAGCGGGTACATGTACCCACTCTGATGGTTGAAGAACCATTCTTCACGCTACCTGCTGCTGTTGCACCGACAGTGCAGGACACTGTAGTGCCAACACCTGTTGCAAGTTCTCCCATGGCGACAATGAATGAACATGAGGAACCTGTTCTTGAGGAACCTATCCTTGAGGAAACTATAGAACCAAATGTTGCACATGAGGAAGAACAACAACAGCCCAACGTGGAACAAGTGCCGGAGGCACCTAGAAGGTCTCAAAGAATAAGAAGATCAGCTATTACTGATGACTATGAAGTTTATGAAACTAAAGAATGTCAGATGGGGGACGATCCCATCTCATTTGAAGAAGCCATGAGAAGCGACCACTCATCAAAGTGGCTTAAGGCCATGGAAGATGAATTGAAATCAATGAGTACCAATAAAGTTTGGGACTTAGAAAATATTCCTAAAGGAGCCAAAACAGTAGGCTGTAAATGGGTCTACAAAACGAAATATGACTCCCAAGGGAATATAGAAAGATTTAAAGCGCGACTCGTGACGAAAGGCTTCACGCAAAGAGAAGGGATTGATTACAATAAGACGTTTTCTCCAGTCTCATGTAAAGATTCCTTCAGAATTATAATGGCACTTGTAGCCCACTATGACTTGGAGTTACATCAAATGAATGTAAAGACGGCTTTCCTAAATGGGGATTTGGAAGAAAATGTTTATATGGCACAACCGAAAGGTTTTGTCGTAAAAGGAAAGGAAAATATGGGATGCCGCCTGAAGAAATCAATCTACGGATTAAAACAAGCTTCAAGACAGTGGTATTTGAAGTTTGATAGAACGATAAAAGGTTTTGGGTTTGAAGAAAATGTTGAGGACAATTGCGTTTATGCAAAGTTCAGGAATGGAAAGTACATATTCCTAATTTTGTATGTGGATGATATCTTGCTTGCTAGTAGTGATATCAATCTACTGATGGAAACGAAGAAATTCTTGTCCTCGAACTTTGATATAAAAGATCTCGGTGAGGCCTCGTTTGTTTTGGGAATAGAGATTCACCGAGACAGGAGAAAAGGGGTTCTAGGATTATCGTAAAAGGCATACATAGAAAAGGTCCTGAAGAAATTTAGTATGCATGCGTGCAGTCCTTCACCTGCTCCTATAGTCAAGGGCGATAGATTTGGGGAACATCAGTGTCCCAAGAACCAATATGAAATTGACCAAATGAAAGCGGTACCATATGCTTCAGCTGTTGGAAGTTTACAATATGCTCAAGTGTGTACACGCCCTGACTTAGCTTTTGTTACCGGGTTACTTGGCAGATATCAAAAGAATCCAGGAATTGAACATTGGAAATTAGTGAAGAAAGTCCTGCGTTATTTGCAGGGTACGAAAGGCCTCATGCTTACGTATAGAAGATTTGATTCCCTACAGATAGAGGGGTATTCAGATTCTGATTATGCGGGAGACGAAAGAAAATCCACGTCAGGATATGTATTTACTCTCGTAGGAGGGGCTATATCATGGAAAAGCTCCAAACAAACCGTAACTACATCCTCGACAATGTATGCCGAGTTTGTAGCATGCTATGAGGCAACGGAGCAGGTGAACTGGCTGAAGAAATTCATACCCGGATTGAAAGTGATTGATGATATAAATGAACCACTGCGATTGTATTGTGATAACAATCCAGCGGTACAGTACGCTCACAACAATAGGTCAAGTGGTGCTGCCAAACACATTGACATAAAGTACTATATTGTGAAAGCTAAAGTTTAGGATCATATAATAAATCTTGAGCATATAAGTACAGAGAAAATGCTCGCGGATCCGCTCACAAAGGGCTTACCACCCAACATGTTCAGAGAACACGTAGCCGGCATGGGTTTAAGGGAAAGCCTATGATACCCGAACATACGAAGGGCCCAAAGAAAGTTTATATTTCAAAACGGAGAATTGTATTGTGGCTGTTAGTCTAACGGCACTAATTGCTGTGACGATGGGACAGTTCTATGCACTAATCTTGATGAAATAGGATGGAAGCAAGAAAATTATGAATTGAAAGTTTTGAGCATGAAAGTAAAGAACGAAGAATAGATGAGAGATCAAGGGGGAGAATATTAGTATTGATCTCCCACCAGTTAGGCCCAACGGCCTAACTGGGCCTTGTCCTCGCGCTCTGATCGGGGGCGCCCAACCCTACATGGTTGGTGGGCCCCCGTCGCACAGCGCTATAAAGGAAGGTGGGGGCCGGGGCTCGCTGTACGAGGTTTACCGCGCCGCCAGTCACCCCACCGACATCCTAAACCCTAGACCCGATCGAAAGTAGGGGCGCTGCCAGCGACGGGAAGTACCACCGACGCCGGCAACGCCACCCGACGCTCACGCCGCCGCCGAGGACGCCACAGCGCCGACTCCCTCTCCACCGACCGTCGCTGCCGGCGCGCAGATGGCGTCCGTCAACGAAACCCCGGCCGGAGCTTCAACAACTACGGCATTTGACGGTTTGCCACCTATCACCTATCTCTCAATCTCTCTGTGAAATCCGAATGCTCTATTACTGTGCTAAGTATCCCGATTCGATGAACATACCTAAGAAAACCTAATCTAACATGCTCAGCTGGCTAAGTGGTGGATAAGAATGTCAAGAAGAGAAGGTTGGGTATTGTAGCCGGTATGACAGCAGAGAAGGCGGCGTCTACAAGTGGATAACGGGTTTGGACTTTGGGCGTCTGTAGCAGACTCCAGAAAATGCGTCTGTAGATGTAAAAGTCATGAAGGCAATCCCAAATTGGAAGAATGGCCTTTCAAAATTCACAGCTTATTTATCGAGTTCTTTATCACTGCTTTTGTTAGAAGGTCAATTCTTTATCATTAAAGGAAAAGTTGTTCCTATTATAAAACACTGCATTGCAACCTAGGCTGTTTGTGATGTGGCCAGCGTCATGTTAATGTATTCGAGTTACAAATATGCAGACATTTTCTCTTTTATACATACATTACTTTTGTCATGTATCTACTATCTATGTATCTAAAAAGCCAAAATCACTACCGGACACCCTCTCTTTGCCGAGTGCCTGCGGCACTCGGCAAAGCCCGAAATACACTCGGCAAAGGGCACTCGACAAAAAATTAATCAGCAAAGAAGCCTTTACCGAGTGCCGAAAAAGCACTCGGCAAAGATTTACACTCGACAAAATGAAAATGCGAAAAAACCCAAAAATAATAGCAATTTTTTTTTCGGGGGAGGCCGCCACCGGCTAGCGCCCGTCTGTCTCCATCGAAGTCGCTGCATTTTTTGCGCAAAATTCGCGGCTAACGTGTCTGCTGCTCACGACCTCTCCCTCACGTGTCTGCTGCTCTACCACTGCACTATACTATAACTTATGTCTAGATTCTGTTATCTATCCTCATATATTATACTAAATCGAAAGTAAATTGCTTGTTTAAGGCCTTAAACAAATTAAAATCAAAAAGTGGTCAACTACAAAGTTTCATAACTTTTTGAGATCTACAATTTTTATTTAGAAAGTTTTTCCATCCGAGGTCGTTTGAAAAATTTGAATTTCAAATTTGAGAGATTCAAACGTAGTTTTGCATGATAAGATGATTTCAAATCAAAAAGTTGTCAACTACATAGTTTCATAAATTTTGGAGATCTACAATTTTCATTTAGGAAGTTTTTCCATCCGAGGTCTTTTGAAAAATTCAAATTTTCAATTTTTCAAATTCAAACATCGTTTTTGCATGACAAGATGATTTCAAATCAAAATGTTGTCAACTACAAAATTTCATAACTTCTCAAGATCTACGAAGTTTATTTTGGTCATTTGTTCATCCGACATAATGGTAGTAACATTGTTCATAAATCTTATATATCTCTCTTCTAGTTTTATGAAACTAATATGAGAGATACGAGAGAGATGTAGATTTTATGAACAACGTTATTGTCGCTTTGTCAAATAAAGAAATGACCAAAATAAACTTTGTAGATCTTGAAAAGTTATACAACTTTGTAGTTGAAAAGTTTTCATTTGAAATCATTTAGGGCCTCAAAAATTGCTTTGAAAAAATGATTTGCCGAGGGCCAAAAAAACTGCACACGGCAAAATGCCTCTTTGCCGAGTGCCTAAACAAAGGTACTTGGCAAAGACGCATTTTGCCGAGTGTCAAAAAATGGCACTCAGCAAAATACATCTTTGTCGAGTGCCAGAAAAAAAGCACTCGGCAAAGACGCATTTTGCTGAGTGCCGAAAAATGGCACTCGGCAAAATACTTCTTTGCCAAGTGCCGAAAAAAAAACACTCGGCAAAGCCATCTTTGTCAAGTGTTTTTTTTGCCGA